>NW_027282357.1:0-39084 GCF_046629955.1 Centroberyx affinis | reverse complement strand
GCACCAAGTGCTTCACATAAAACTTGATAATAATAGTGAAAATAAGATAAAAATGAGAATAGAATACATAGAATGCATCTTCACATGAAAATAGACATAGAATGAGCATAAAAACAGGGATAGAATGACATAATTAATGTAAAATAAGATGGAGAATAAAACCCACTTGATAATAATAGCAAAAATAAGATAAAAATGAAGAATGCATAACATAAGATGGAAAATAAAACCCACTGAACAATAATAATAATAAAAATAAAGTAAAAAAAAAATAGAGTACATAGAATGCATAAAATCAAGTAAAATACAACAGAAGTAAAAGAAGTGCAGCAGTGCATAAGTGCGAAGCAAAGTGCAAAAAAGAGTTTAAGGCCTGGATCAGGAAAGTCAGAGCTAGTTAAAGGCTAAAGTGATATGCCAGGAAGGTGGTTTGGATAAAAGCCCTCACCCTAATGGTTTTTGTGACATTCTTGTTAGACTTTGACCGTCTGTTTCATAGATTTTCACCTCCAAACAAGATTACTTTGGTTTGTCTTCGTTCCTTTGGCTTGGAAGAAAATGGAAAAGCCCTGACAGATCTCTATCCTGGCGCCGGCACAAAAACCACCGGACCTGAAGGAACCAGCTGCTGGTCAATATTGTTTCTGCCAGGTCAAGTGGAGAAAATGACTTCCGAGGAAGGCTTGTTGTATTCTGGCACCTACTTCCATCCAGGATTATGTCTTCTTCTAGGGAAACTCATAGAGTGTAACGTTTTTTTTTCCACTCTCCTCTTTGATCAGTCTTGTCACAACAGATCAGTCAATACTTCAAGGAAAGCAGGAAGTAAGGGTGCCATCTAAGGACAATCCACACAGGGCTTTACTTTAAGATCTGCTGGTAAAATCTGCCTGCACTTCCTTCCTCTCTCAACTTTTCACTCTTCTCTTTGTTTCCTTATCTGATTTCTCCTCTCCCTCCAATCCATGTTTTCCCCTCTTCTCTCCCCCCCCCCCCCCCCCCCCCATCTCCATCATCATGCCTCCATCCTTTCTTCTCCCTCTCATATATAAGAAAATTATACTTTCTGGGGTGTACTGTTGTCTCAGAGGGCTGGAACACGTAGCATGTACTGGAAACGGTGTAGATTCAAATCCAGCCCCTGATCTTTGTAATGTAATAAAGTGATGATTTATTGATCAGGAATTCTCTTTTCGCCCCCCCCCCCCCCCCCCCCCCCCTCCGAGGTCAGGGTCAGAGCTGCAGAACAGCACCGCTGGAGCTGGTAGGGATTCATTAGCTGAATCTCACTTCAGGAGGTGTGTAAACTCCAAGCTCTCACTCCTCTGTGTGTATTCTGTCCGTCATGTGGAAGGACACTCACAGGGAAAGAAAGTGAATAAAGAGGAGGAGTGAAGCGGTATAAAAACAGGACTGGAACAGCGTCACACCCTCGCCTCTCCATCTTCTGTTGCCATGGAGAACATTATAGAGGAATCTGTATGATTCATCAACCCAGCCATGTGTTTGTGTATGACAACAATTTGTATAAAATATTCTCTTCCATATTAACCATCAGTCAAGAAAATATTCAACATTTAAGGTTGTTTCATACTTTTAAATCACATAAAGGACTTAGGTGGACAGAGGTGGGGACTCGAGTCACATGACTCACAATTTGAATTGCTTGAGAGTTGACGTGACCTTGGTTCTGGTGACTTGGGACTTGTACTTTGATGACTTGAAAAGGTTTCTAAAGTCTTGACAAAAGATCTTTTGTTTGTGTAAATGACTTAGACTGAAAGTGATGAGATTTGTTCCAGCAGACGACTGAATTTAAATTCTGTTTTCTGAATTTGTATGGAATGATTATCCTATTAAAACCATATTGCATTGAAAAGTCCTAGATATTGAGTTTTCTTTAAGATATTAAATTGATACTGGACTCTTGATTTGTTCTGACTTGACTTGCTGTTCTACATTTAGACTTGGGACATTAATGACATGGACTTGACTTGGACTTGATTTGGTAATCTACATTATTGGTAATCTACACTCTTTATAGCAGTGTCCCACAATGGCACATGCACACTAAAGTTGTTTGACATTTTTGGGATCGACTGAGTGACTTCTACTAGCGGACAAACTCACCTATGGGGAAGGGAGGAGGTGGTTCGGGGGAGAGAGAGGGGGGGCGTTAAGTATTTCTTTAAGAGTTTTTGGCTTGCGGCAGAGGATGAAATTCCTGGTACAATCAGCAGTGAAGTTGATTGTGATGATGATAAGCTTTGTGTGATTCATGAACAAAAGGGGCATGGGACCGGCCCAAAATCAGTGGAGCTATCTTGCATTCCATCATGCTCTCTCACACACAAAAACCATATATAGGCTACTATAAGCACACTGTCAGTCATGTAGACAGTATACCCACAGGACACACACACACACACTGAAACAGACACTGAAACAAAGTCAATAACACACACATACTGTAGGTAAACTGTATATATATCAATGCTAGTCTGGTGCTGTGATTTAACAGCTTGAGTGTTCCTTCCAGCTGATGTAGAATAACAATCAGCGTCTCTTTTGTTTTCTCTGCCAAGGACTCCCTGCTCTCCTTTCTTTCTCCTCCATGTACGAGCCCAAACACACACACACACACACACACACACACACTGTACCCCACTAGCTTAGTTATGGTGGATGGGCAGCAACCCAGTCATTTTTGAGTAGGTGACCCACCAGCTGCAGCCACAGCTGGCTGACTGACATTTTGCTTAATAATTTATAAGTGGCCCATAAGCAGATGCTTGCCAGCTGCTGCCCCAGGGCCGCTCATGGGCCTCCACTGGCATACTCCTAAGGCAACCGCCCCCACCCCCCCTACACCCTCCCTAAATTATGATGTCGAGGTTATAAACAAGTGGCGAGGATGAGTGGTGTTATATTTATATTTCAGCCATTTAGCTGATGCTCTTATCCAGAGAGACTTTCTATGAGTGAACACGTGTGTGTGTGTGTGTTGTTGAAGTGTCCTTGAGCAAGACACTCATGGTTTGTTGATGCATACATGATGGTCTTTATGGGAGTCAAACCTGTGATGTTTCAGTTACAGGATGCTCTCCGTAACCACAAGACCAGCCTGCCACTCCAGTGTTTCTTCAGTAGATCCAGAGATTTCACATCACTTCTCATGAGATTTAAAATTTGCAAGACTTTGTCTTTCCTCTGTGATTCTTTTTGTGTTATTTAAAGAAAACACCCACAAACTGCTGCACACATACACAGACACACAGACATCGCACACACACTGTACGGTTTCATTATCTTCGCATTGTTCTAATGGAGTCTGTTTGTTCCAGATGTCACCCCAAAGATGTTTAAAGCGAACTCATAATACAGCCTTGATGAACTGCATGTTTCCACCGTTGAAATATTGCAGCTCTAAGCTTTGACAGTTTAATTACTGTAATCTAAAGATGTGTCATAGCTTAATCTCATGGTCGCGATCTGTATTCAGCACCAGGGGGAAATGGCATCACTGCAAATCACACAAGGCCTTCTGGCAGCTGTCCTTGTCGGGTTTTTTGATTTGGTACTAGAGGAGCGGAGGCACTCATTCAAAAACCCCTAATGGAGAGGAATGAGGGCCGCTTGGGTGTTGCTGATGGTACAGCATTGTGTTTCTCTTTCTGCAAACTAAAATCACATAGGCCAGGGTCTTTCAGGCTTTTCCCCTCAGGAAATCAGAATCACAGTCACAATCACTTTATTGACTAAGTACAATAAATGCTCATTAACTTGTCTTGGTTCCATCGGTGCCAAGACACACTGACAATTAATACTGTCACAGTACATATCGACATACAGCGTAAGTCACTGCATTTTGATTTGATAGAACAGAACAAAAGATTTCATTCAAAGCCCCGTTCCAAGGGAAAGAGTCCTGCTTTTGTTGTTGGCTCAACAGTATGTAATAGCTTCTCATTTATCAAGCTGAGACCTCAAAGACTGATCCTGAAGACAGGATTATGAATATAGTCGGTTCATAGGAGAGCTTTAGGTGAAGGGTTGCTGAAAAACTGCTGCATATTTCTCCATCACCAGAAGGATTTGCAGGAAAAAAATCAAGTTTGTTTTCGTTCTTCCTGACCACCAGAGGCAGTGCTTAACACTGGATGTTATCTGTTGAGCGTCAGCAAAGTCGCTCTTTTGAAGGAGATGGCTCATAACTACAAAGCTAGATCCATGTTGGTAACACTTTACAATAAGGGTACATTAATTAAGGGTTAGTTAATGATAATTAATAAGCATTAACTAACCCTTAATTAACAGTTAACTAATGTGTCTGTTACAACAGTTACTAATGTTGTTCATGTTAACTAAGGTATTCATCTTTATAAACTATTAAATAATGTATAAATTAATACCTTAGTTAACATGAACACCATTAGTAAATTACACATTAGTTAACTGTTTATTAATGTTAGTTAGTTAATGCTTATTAAGCATTGACTAACCCATATTAAGCATTAACTAACCCTTAACTTAGTGACCCTTATTGTAAAGTGTTACCTCTATGTTTTTGTCTTCTGGATGCTTCCACTGGCCAACCCCAGGTGCCTATATATCCCTTTCCTCTCCTGTCAGAGCAGAGTTTTCAGCTGTACACTCTCAGCAGCCAGGATAACAGTCAAACTCTACCACAACTGCTTTCAGATGAAGGCTCTGCTCCATAACCTCCAGCTGGACAAGGCCTTCACAGTCCTAACAGACAGCTCTCCCTCTATCTCTTACACAACTGCCTTCGTTAGGCGGGCTCCACAACCTTCCTCCTTCAAAGCCGCCTTCAAAGCCTTACATTAAGGCTTTGGGCTGGACTGTATGCCTGCAGTGGAGCCATCTATTTCCACCTTTATTATCTCCCCAGAAGAGATGTTAAAGCCTGAGAACTGCTTTCCCCAGCCTCTGTCGTTCTACTGACAACCTACTTATGAGGAGTTATGATATCTCTGCTCACATGGGCTCTATCAGTAACTCCCTCTCCCACCTCACATACACACACTGTACCTGCAGACTGTACCTGCAGTACTCTGTACTGTACCTGCAGACTCTGTACTGTACCTGCAGACTCTGTACTGTACTGTACCTGCAGACTCTGTACTGTACCTGCAGTACTCTGTACTGTACCTGCAGACTCTGCACTGTACCTGCAGACTCTGTACTGTGCCTGCAGTACTCTGTACTGTACCTGCAGACTCTGTACTGTGCCTGCAGACTCTGTACTGTACCTGCAGACTCTGCACTGTACCTGCAGACTCTGTACTGTGCCTGCAGACTCTGTACTGTACCTGCAGACTCTGTACTGTACCTGCAGACTCTGCACTGTACCTGCAGACTCTGTACTGTGCCTGCAGACTCTGTACTGTACCTGCAGACTCTGCACTGTACCTGCAGACTCTGTACTGTACCTGCAGTACTCTGTACTGTACCTGCAGACTCTGTACTGTACTGTACCTGCAGACTCTGTACTGTACCTGCAGACTCTGTACTGTACTGTGCCTGCAGACTCTGTACTGTACTGTGCCTGCAGACTCTGTACTGTGCCTGCAGACTCTGTACTGTACTGTGCCTGCAGACTCTGTACTGTACCTGCAGACTCTGTACTGTACCTGCAGTACTCTGTACTGTACCTGCAGACTCTGTACTGTACCTGCAGACTCTGTACTGTACCTGCAGACTGCAGACAATGGTCACCCATCATCCATCAGCTCGTCCTGGTGGCTGTGTCATTTTTTTTTCCCTTGTTAGCAATGGGAAGTTACAAATAATCAAGTTTAGTTAACTGAGTTTATTTGAGTTGAGAGACACTACAATCAGATACAGCATTGGTCTGTATGACTATGGCTGTGCATGTACACCCATGTACATTCGTTGGCAATGCTCCCAAATCTTATCTTGTCTAGTTGGCTTAATGCTTGACTGTTGTCTTATATTGTTACACTCACACAACGCCATTTTTAGCCATTACAGTGCAGAAACTCTCTCAACAAAATAAGCCACTAAGGGGCTGCTACTGGGGTATGAGCAAAAAAATGTGTCACTAGAAACTGAAATTGGATTATTTATATTTTAATTTGAATTGCTCAACTTGAATAATGTCATTAAAAAACTGAATCTGAATAGCATAATTTTAAATTAAATGTATTAGTTTGAAACTGAATTCCAATAAATTTGAAACTGAATGTAATATTATGAAATTTAATTCATTTGCTCTGAAACTGTATTCAGTTATCACAATTCAAATTCAGTTCTCATAATTCAAATTCAGTTCTTGCAATTCAATTTCTGTTTACTGAGACACACATCCTGGTCGTTGAGGAAGAGCAATCGAGTGCAGATTCACAGAACTTGAAATGGCCCGATTCAGACCTGGAATCATACACAGGGTAGCGTACAATACAGTAAATGAATCTTAAGTTCATACTGTACTAGAAAAAAGTCACTCATCCACAACAACTTGCAGTGAGTGCAACAGTAGACTAAGCTTGCATTCCCAGACCACTAACATAACAAGAAACCATTAGTAAAGACTGTGAGGGTCAGAGAGTCGTAGTCCCTGATAATAGAATGATCACATAAGACACAGAAGGGCTATAAAGACACTGAGAAAAAGCTATGGAAAGAGTTAGGAAGGAAGATGAAGGAGAGGAAGCCAGGATGGAGAGCAGGTCGCAGGGGGAAGGCCGGGCCAAGAGGCTGCAGAGCGCAGCTGCTGGCATGAACGGCTGGAGCGAATGCAAAGTTCAAGCTTTGGTAAAATGAAATATTTTCCAACACTGGATGAACCATCTGTTTTTTAATCACTCCCAGTTGAGGTTGGGCAATTGGCAGAAGAACCGCTGCAGACCAGTTGGACCGTGCTCTGCTCATGATGTTCCTCTCTTTACAACCAGTTGAATTAAAATTAATCAGTGGGATGCAGAGATACACAAATGTGAGTAGTAGTAAAAACAAAAATCCTCTGTGAAAACAATAGAGAACCATCTATCCATCTCTATCTATCTATCTATCTATCTATCTATCTTTGTTTTTTAAGTCAGTAAGCCTTATTCTGACTGTGTGTCCACCAGATGCCTCTTTTTTAGCTAACAAAGCTGTACAGATGCTTGTGTGAAGCACTGGGTATGCCTGTTGCTAAGAGACTATTGAAAACCTGTAGCACATCGGTGCACAGCGCTACTTTAAATACTTTGAACTCATAGCGCTCGCCGTTCTGAGCACTAAAAACATGCCAAGCCCTCAGTGTAGTCAGGAACACCAAAACTATTTATCTTTCCCTAGAAAATAACAAGAAAATGAAGCCGGCGCTGGGAAGAGAGGCACATAGACACATAGGCTGTTTATGACTGCTGTAGTTGCTCAAGGTGATTAGAATAACAGACACTGTCTAATCAACCTGTAACTTTCCTTATGATTGATTTGGATTGTAGATACTCCAGGTCTAATTTGTAGCGCATCCAAATGATGCATAGATTCAAATAAAATCTCTGATTATTTAGACATTCATTTCCTTGCATTGTACACTTAGACATGAAGTCATTATTATGATTTACAACGCAAGGTAATGATTGTCTATTAATTCCTGAAATGTGAAGCAGCAGCAGTGCCTTTTCTGCATAATTAGTTCAGGCCTTGAACAATGCGCTATGAACAATGATGGTAATTATGGCTGGACAGGAGGAAATGGGGTGAAAGGAAACTGATGGACAAGAGACTGGATTTACAGTGAGACGCAGACGCCAAGGTGAAGCGGTGCAGCCAGTATGTAGAAGTCTGGCTTTTTGCTGCATTTTCTCTCAGTACTGCTGCACTTTTGATTAATTGATAAGAAGGTATGGTTGGGAAATAGAAAGTTTTGCTTCCTTTTCAGTCATCAGAAGTTACAAAAAATTGTCTTTTAAGGAGATAGTTGAGAGAGATCAGAGTTTTGTTTTACAATCGACTAGTTTGGTTATTGGATAACACGGATGTGTGAATGTGCAATTATTTCTAGTTCTTTTATCACCTTTCTGCAGTACTACCACAGCATGTTGCAGTCTTACACTGGTCAGACTGCCTTGAGGGTCTGATCAACCAACGGAGCTGCTGACACAACGGAGAGGGAAGAGAGTCGGGGTGGAAGTGAGAAAGAGACGATTCAAACTCTACCTTTTCATATGTCGACACGGGCAACATGAGATTTCTGGCAAACAAGATGGATGAGCTCTCTCCGCCTCGGCCAGGACTCAGCGGGAACGTCAGCCGCCCGGCCTAATGTGCTTCACAGAGGAAAGACGACAAGGTCGAGCCCCGGACTCTAAACCGCCTGTGGAGGGTTTTCAACTGCTGTGAACGGACAGAGAGAAGAAAAGGAGGGGGTCTTGTTGTTCTTCACTCTAGTCAGTCTAGACCAGGTTATGTAACAGTGACGGCTAGAGTCTCTGATCCAGATATTGAACTGCTGGATGTGGGCTTGTGGCAACATTACCCACCGTGGGAGTTTTCGCCGTGCACTACACATACCGATACACACTCTCACAATGGTGTACACTTACTATTTCTGCTATTTTTCTTTTATACATCGACTCATCTTCCAGTGCTGAAATTGTTGGCTGTGTATGTTTATATAACATCCAATAGCTTTAATCTTTTTTTAATATTTACTGCTGCAATTACCCAATTTCCCCACAGGTATCAAACTTTCTTTAATCTTATCCAACGACTGCCGCTGTAGCTGAGGAGGTTTACTGTGAGCTGAAAGTCTAAGTTAATTATTCATATTTTGCCCAATGACAGAAAATCCTGCAGAAATCACAATTTACCTTATCAACATCAATGTCATGCTTTAAACATTGAGCTACACAGGGAGTGATGCCCCTAAACCTTTAGCAATGTTAGAGTCATGATTTACCCATTTTACAATACAGGACCGCTTTCAACAAGGAACTTTTTAAAAAACACATTGTATGATCTCAAATACACTACCAGTCAAAAGTTTGGACCCATGCATTTTGATTTATTTTCACTATTTTTCAAATTTTAGAGCAATAGTAAAGACATCAAAACTATGGAATAACACAAATTGAATTATGTAGTGACCAAAAAAGTGTTAAGCAAATCAAAACTATCTTATAGTGTATATTCTTTAAAGTAGCCTCCCTTTGCCTTGATGGAAAGGCAAAGGCTTTGGAAAGAAATTCATACATAGGATCAACTTCACTATTTATATTTGTCTAAGAAACAAATTTCAAGCATGTAAGCATAAGCCTTTAGATCAAAATGGCTTTAAGAGAATGAAAAACATAGTACATTCAGTGAGGTGTGTCCAAACATTTGACTGGTAGTGTAGTATATAGTTATCAGTATATTTTGTTCACATCAATTGTTAAATAAGCATTTTTCATTCTTAAAAAACGTTCTGCATATAATTAGTTTTCTTCTGTCCATTCAAGGAGGCATACTTGTATTTTCAAACACACTACTGCCTGGGAAATGTCTTTGAAGAGCTTTCAAATGAACTGTGTTTTGGAATTATGAGCACCACTCGTCACTCAAAATGTTCACTTGTCTGTGCTCATTCAACACCTTAGTCATAATAGTGATTTGATGTTTATTATTCATCATTGAAAGTGCTTTTCCTGTGCATAATTAATGCAGGCACTGTAGACAATGCATGCCATCAACAATTATGGTAATTAAGCTCAGTAAAGGTTTAGCTGCAGTGAAAGGAAGCCGCCGCGGTTTGATGGGCAAGGGCTTACTAATAGGTAATTAAATTAAATTAGACGTTACTTTTGTTTTTTTTAACAAGTGAAGATAATGAAAGACCTTGAAACACTGCAGTTCAGTTTTTCCCATCAGGCAATTGTAGCATCTAGACTTTTAAATGGGTAAAGGAGTTATCAAAGTTATCAAAACTGCATGGCTTGGAAACTTTACAGTTATAGTAGTTATCCTTGACTGTATATGAAATATTTACATCAGGGAGTTTATTAATCATCTACTTCTGCTTCAGCTGCTTCACTGCTACTTCAGCTTCTGTTCATTGTACTCTTTGAAGTCTCAACTCTCTACTCCCTGCATTTCCTTCCAGAATAGTTTGTTGGTGTTGAGCATCTCACCTGAAAATCCATTTCATTTCTAAAACGCCAACGTCTTCTCCTACATTACATCATCAGCCTGCAAGTTGCGGCCAGTTCTCTAGATGACGTGTGATGTGAATATCAGACAGCATGAAGTGGAACAAGAGATAATAAAATGTAATATATAATATAATGTAATAAAAATAAAACATAAAAAAATATATATTTTACATCCTCAAAGTCGGCTTTTATCGAACTGTCATGCCAAAATAGGCCGGGATGAAGAGCAACTTACTAGCGTGTGAGCGAAGCAGC
This sequence comes from Centroberyx affinis, assembly GCF_046629955.1. NCBI lineage: Eukaryota > Metazoa > Chordata > Actinopteri > Beryciformes > Berycidae > Centroberyx > Centroberyx affinis. The sequence goes on along the minus strand of NW_027282357.1, from coordinate 28,663 downwards.
CTAATAGAGGTATTTCTCCAAAATATGGGGTGAAAGATAAGGCCCGACTGGTTATCGCACACACCCAGGCCTTTTAAGTCTGGAAGAATGAAACGCCTATAGACAGTATGTAATCCGAAGGCACTAATACTGCAGTTTCTTCTCTCTCTCTCCCTCTCCCTCTCTCTCTCTCTCTCTGGGGAGACGCCTGCTGCCATTGTGACTAATATCCATGGTGCCAGCTCTCCTCCTGGGTTTTGCTTCAGTCAGACCAGGGAGCCAGGAGAGGCGTGACAGGACGCTCTGCTCATAACCCATCAGCTGAATAATTACCGCTAACCTGCTTCTCCACAGGGCCTCGCTCGCTGCTATAAACAGCACCGCCGTCAAACGCTAATGGAAAATCACGGCCGTGGCGAAGTCACGGGCTCGGGTCAGTGGGGAGCTGGGCGGACGTATTCGGGTCAAATCCTTTAACTCTCCTTATCGTTTACACGGGCAGATTGAAGCCTTTGTGAACTAAAGGTGGACAACGATGAGGTTATTGTCTCGGCTAATGAAATGAAGCCTGCAGAGCTAGTTCAGGCAGACAATTGTGTATTCCCACCACCGTTCAGGCGGTCTGTTTAAAACTGTCAAGCTCACCTCACTCATTGTTGCTCACCCTGCTGCTGCTGCTTAAGGTTGAATAGTGGGAATTAGGATACTGGGATTAACCGGGATTTTGTGCCATAATCCATTGCCCTCTCCCAGGATAAGTACCTGCTGGAAAATACTGTTTATTTTTTCTACGAAATAGGTGTGAAATTGAGTTAGTGAATTAGCCTATATAGGCTACAGTGTTTGAATCTATTCTTCTCTGCACCGCTCCCTGAAAACTAGCCTATTTCCTGAAACAAAGCCGCATTTCTTTATAGAGTACATGTTTTTTAATTTATATCTTAGGCTTATGCTTAAATGCTTTATATTTACATCTTTTTATCCTATATGATCCTCCACACAAACCTATAAAATTGACTCAACTTTTCAGGTTAAGGGAGCCAGTGGCCTACCATCGTTAGTCTTTAAAAAGTAACTTAGTCTTCATTAAAAGTAACTGAGAATGCTTTCAAGTTACCCAGGCCTGCAGTGCAAACATAACAAAAAACTCTTCTCTCTAATCCAATATATCACTATATAGACAAAGTGGGGTAACGGTGTTTCAGCAGAACCTGGTCTCCTGAAATTTCATGAAATGAAGTCACAATTTTGTGAAATGCAGAGTTGTGCTCTGTGCACGAAAAGCGATAAGAATACGGTTTCCCACTGTGGGAGGATAACATGAAGGAGTCACAACTAGAAACAGGAAGCGGTCTGACACAGAAATAGCGCAGTGGGTGGGTGTTTACATCTGCCTTCAACTCCGGTGACTGGGGTTCAATTCCCAACTCATATGAACAAGATTTCTGCTGTAAGTTACATTTTTAGATATTTCCGACATGACGGAAGACTTGAAGGCAGGATAAGACGAGGGGAATCTTTTACATTACATTATTATTTTCATATTACACCAATAAAGAGGTTAAACTCCCCATGAAATGAACTCCCGTTACTTTTACTTCCTGGAAAACAGAGTATTTTTAATGGTGACCTCATGCTCTAACAGTAGGCGTAAATATAAATTTCAACCAACAAAATCATCAGAGATTTTTTGAACAGTCCCGCCCCTCCCATCAAATCAAAGTGCCTTTCTCTCCCTGACTGATATTCCACTGGTTTAAACTTTTGAATGATACCTCACTGTGTTATGTCCCGCCCCAACATCCTTTTTCCGTTTCATCTGGATATACACAAAATCAAAGAAGTTAGGATGCTTTTTTCATGGGGTCTTAGCTAAAGAGTGTAATGCAAGCAACAATCGATGTGTTAGATCAGTAACTGCAATGTGATTACTGAAACTCATCACAAGTTACAGTGAATGGTCTGCTGGCTAGCTGGTTGAGACAATAATTTTGTGTTACAACAGGTGGTTCTCAAGGAAGAGTTCAAGTTAGCAGGATAAATGCATGAATGGAGACATACTACTGCATTATGTCCTGTTGTGTGGATATGTGTGCATGTCACTGTAGATTTGTCTTCCTAACCAGAGGCTTTGAATATTCTGAACTTCACCACGAGCCCAGAGTATGTGCAGAAGTGGGTCGCACTCCACAGCGAGGCAGCACTATTCTTCTGCACTTCAGAGGAGGACTGAAAGAGAGAGGTTGGAGCCGAGGAGGACACGGCACCTGGGTTTAAAGAGCCTCTTGATCGTCAGAAAGCTGAGTGAAAGCTTCATTTTCCTCTCTGTGTACTATCATTTTCTGCATCATTTCATCCAGTCCACGGCTTGGTATTCTCTAGCCCATCTCTGTCACATTTCCATGAATGCTCTGGAGTTTGTCACTCATATGATGCTGGCAATTAAACTGATGGCTTATTTCTTGTCAGGCACTCATCCTATAGAAGAGTTTCGTTGTGAAGAGCACGGCTGTGATGACAGTGAAATGAATCACCAAGCAGGAGGGAGATGAGATGACAATCCACTTTTTCTCTATGTTGTCCATTTATCGGCGGGAAATAGCATGAATCAAACCATCCAATTGGAAAAAATGGATATACACACAACATGGGTATTCATTTATGTGCTTATAAAAATAATAAATTGTTATCCCGTATACTAAGTCATATGGATGGAGGCAAAATTACAAACATAGGTGATTTTCGCCCTTACTCTTAGAGTATATTTTATAAAAATTGTTGACATACACAAACACACGGCTGGATTGATGCCCTAAGAAAAACAGCTTTGTTTTTAGCTTGTCCACCATGTATATTCGAGTTTATTCAATGGGGTTTTGAAAGAGTTTCATCAGCCCAAGGCTTATAGAATTTTCTGAACCAATAGAGAACCATGTAATCCTTCAAGTGATGCTGAAACATTAAAGTCACCACAATTGTGAATTACGAAGGCATGAGGTAAATATCAGAATTGACAGTGGATGTGATTTATCAAATGCCAAAAAAGTATCTGTTGCTTGCACACACTATTAAGAATTAAAGAAAGGCATGTTTTAAAACAGCCAGAGCAAGTAAAGCTTCAGAAGGCTACTGCTCTCTCTTGCTGTTTTTTGCATTACATGTTGAATTCCCTTACAGCAGTAATACCTGAGAGGCTGTTTTTTTTTTTTTTTTGACTGTGATTACAGCTGATGCAATACAGTTGGTAGGAGATGCAACTGAGCAATATTGGCATCACCACAGTATCCATAATGGGTATTATGGTTTTCATAAAGTGGTGTACTGACATATTTTTCCCCCCACAGTAGAATACATGTGAAAGAAAAAAGAAAAAAAAAGAAAAGAAAAAACAGGAGAAAAACAGAAAGATTACTACTATACTGGTTGGCAAGAATTGTCATGGCAAAAAATAAATCATAGCTGTCTCATTGGACGTATGAAAATACATAGGAATAAAATATGAACTAATATGATAAATTATACAGTAAACTGCAGCATTTTCTATTCATTTACCCCGCCTCTCTGTGGATAAGCACAGTATATATCAAATTATTCACTCCACTATGCAAAAATAACTTAGATAACATATTGCATTAGGTGGATGCTTTCATGCAAGCACATTGCCCCTGTTAATGCCTTGCTCTACTCACTCAGCTATACAATCACAAAATTAACAATTGACTTTGTTTGACTAACTTCACTAACTTTGGGTTTCCTATTTCAAAGACACTGTAATAATTTGTTTTGTGCATTGTAAGGTTTCCCACCTTTTCTACTTTGTTCTCTGACCCATTGGGAACCGACTTTTCCACTGCCTTTTTATGTCGATTCAAAAGACACTGTGATATTCAGTTTTTTTTCGGAACATAATCACACAAGAATCACTCCGCAATTAGACTGCCAAGGCTTTGGCATGTTGTGGCTGCTGTGTGTCTGAGACAGCGGCAGCTAAATCAAGTTAGTGGCTGAAGCGGTGGCCCAAGCCTGTGATGAAAATGCCTTGAATGCACTTAACTTGCAAACAAATGGATTCCAGTCTCAAAGAAATTGGACATATCCATTAATTTGACGTTACGCAGGCTGAAAATAGAACCTGCCCATTTGTCTCTAGCCATTGACATCAGTTCAATTCGGCTAGTGGAAGCTAATGGGTGAAGGTGCATTCTGCAGTAAGACTGGGTAATTCCACTTGACAATAATCATGGGATCCTATCAAGTCGATAAACGCATTTACTCCAAATGCCTTTCTGCAAAGATTGGGCAATTTTCTCTCCATACTGCCATAATGGGCCAGAAAATCTATTTTCCTGAGGTGAGTTGAGAATTGGCAGCAGTTGAAACTTGAATTTGCCAGTTTATATTGTCAACTTGTATTGGAACATTTCTATTGCATAGTCAAACTAAAAATGTTGTTTTGTGGAGGTTTTTGTATACACTGATCACAGGAAAAGTCACGGCCTAATTTACATTGTGGAATTGTCGACACTGACGTTTTCAATGTGTCACATTCACCCCCTGCTCCCTACAGTTTTGAGTGTAAGCTGTTTCCAGAGTATGAAATATTAACTCTCAGTTGTCCTTATGAATCAAGCATGAGACCTGTCACAAGAGTTACTTCAGACGGATGTCATCGTTCCCCGCTGATGAAAGGGCTGTAGGTCTGTGTTATTGTTTGGCTCTGACTTAATCAAAGTATGTCAATTCTTCTTTGATCTGTGCGTGTAGCTTATCCCTTTTGAGAGCCGTGCCAGACATCCTGATTCCCTGGTAATAGGGGGGTGATGAACAGAATGTTTCCCTCTTCCAGAAAGGGACGCATTTAGATATTCTTTTGATGTTACAAATTGCATTTTTGACATCCGGGTCCATCCAAATGATAAGCATTTGCTCCTGCAAAATTCACTTTGATACCTCTCTGGCAGCCGTACCCACGCTGCTGCAGCAAGGCAGCTGGTCTCAAGCCAAGGCAGAGAATATTGGACTGATATAATTTTGTTTAATTGGTAAAAAAAAAAAAATATTGTTGGTGATGCTGGCTGGGACAGATCTGCTGACCAGATGATGCCAGTGAATATAAATTACCCCTAAACTTTTGTTTGTTTTGCATCTTTTATTTTGCAGCTTCATTTCTGTTTTATTTTTTTTAATAATAACAACAGATGTTGTTATTATTGTTGCTGTTGCCAACTTAAAAATAATCTTCTGTCACATGCTTCATTCTGTCATTGGTCTAACCATCTGAGCTGGACAGAGTGGAAAGGTTTGGTGACACTAAAGACACCAGTATAAATTCAGACATGAATGGCTAATTATGTCCATGGTTACATTCCCTCCACTTATATGAATCCATGGTGGTTTGAATGCGAATGCTTGTATATTTAATATGTAACCACAGAATCACAGAGGTGTCATTGTGTCTTCAGTTGCCAATCGAAGTCTGTGTGTCTCTTTTTTAATTAGTAGTGCTAACAGATGCTTGTGGGAAGTGCTTGGTGTAGCTGCTGCTGCTATGTGACTGCTGAAAACCTGTAGAAACATGACACTTTGTCAAAGGTTTACATATTTTTAACTTCTAGCACTTGGCAGAAGAAGCACTGAAAATATGCTTAACTTTCACCGCTGAGATATCGCCATTGAAAATAATAACAAAAAGAAGCCTGCACCGTGAATATAGGTTCCCGGTTTCACGAATTTGTGTAAAATAAGCACAATGCCTTAAAATGCAAATAAAGTGCGTGAAAAGTGAGAGAAATTTGTTTCTCCACCAGGAACGGATCACATGGAGGAGAAACGGCTAGAAACAGGAAGAAGTTTGACATTGAAATAGCAGATTTAGCTTCAATTCCAACGACCTGGGATCAATTTCCAACTCATGACAAGTTTTTTTTTGTGAAAATTCAGCTAAATGTTTTCTTATTTAAAGTTGCATTCACCAAGATTGGAATGCGGAACATGTGGAATCGTCCATATTCAACCTAATATGTATTATGGTTGATTCTACATGGTTCGCATTCCAATCATAATGAATGCAGCTTTAACCATAACCAAAACTTCTCATCTCAGGCCCTGTCCACACGTATACGGATATTTTTGAAATCGTAGTATTTTCTCTGCGTTTTGGCCTCCACACAAAAACGCCGTTTTAGGTCACTGCAAAACTCTTTTTTGTCAAAACTGTTTTTCGTGTATTCGTGTGGACCGGTGAAACAGAGCTTTTTGAAAACACTGACATCATGACCTCAACTTGCACATGGCAATTGTTGTTTTATTTGTATTGAGCATGTGTCAGGAACCTACAAGTGATGGCTTTTTAAATCGTTTTTGCATTCTTGTGTGGACGGAGAGATTTTCTAAAACACCGTTGGTATGGACAGGATTTTTTTTTTTAAAACGGAGGAGGAAAAAAATGCGTTTTCAGAAATATCTATATACGTGTGGACAGGGCCTTAACCTTAACCCCCAAGTTGTTTTACGTGCCTAAGCTTAACCGTTAGCTAAACTTTATCCGAGACAAACAGGGGAAAATGGCGTGTCCAATTCATGGTGGAGGAACGTAAGATTCGTCACTTTACTCGTGTTTATTGACTGTAGTGAGACTGTGTTTTCCTAGAGGACAGGCAGCTGACCTGAAGCCAGAGGTTGCCAGAGCTTGTTTCCATGTCAGGCCGGTAATGAAGCAGAGTTTGTTTATTGCTTGTTTTAAACTGTCTCTCTCCGGTCAGATAAGAGCTCAGAGCAAGACCAGAGGGAATATGGTTTGTGGTGGACACACACACACACACACACACACACACACACAATCAGCTTCCAAAGTGTGTGAGCAAAGTCCTTTCCTGATTTTCTCTGGTATATAGGCTGAAGACATACCTTTGCATGCATTACACGTACATGTATGTAATACCCTGAACTTTACCACTATGTGATATGATAAAGCAGGGGAGAGAAAAAGACGATTGTAATGAAGTAAGTGTAGGAAGTGAAGGAAGTGTAATGTCATTGAAATATATCACTGTTATGATAGAAATCTCAGTGTTGAAATATGATCCAAATATATAATATGTCATAATCTTGAAAACAGAAAATTTAGAGACACTGTTGATATATTGCCTGCCTGAATTCAGGAATAAGAGATAGTACAGACTCTTCTACATGGCTGGTGATGTTGCTAATAATTCTTTCTTCGTTTTTAACTAATGTCTATTATTAAACAGTTAATGTTTCTTGTACAGAAGCCTATTGAGGACACATATTCATACATTTTATTCACACCGTTTTCCTGTGATAAGTTAATTTTCTTAACATGAAAGAGAGAGACACATGTAGAGAGGACTTATAAACGCAAGACGGCATGGGTAAGTAAATTTGTAGGCATGTACAGTATGTCTATGTGTATGTATGTGTGTGTGTATATATATATATACACACATCTTATAATCAATATGTGAATATGTAAGGTGATGCCCCGTACAGTACATCAGAGAAGCTGATTGCGGTCCAAGTGTTATTTTAAGGAATATTTGCAGTGAAGGTTGGATGTGACTTTGTTGTTTGTTTGTTGATGACTGTGACTTCTATGTTGTTGCTCTCCATCTTTTTCTGAAATGAGCCATTGCAGAGTAACAAGGACAGTGATCTGTGCCTCGTAAAAAACACATGAATTGCAATCTGACTGGTCAGACTCGGGCTGTGTTCACACATAGCAGGTTTTTTTCAAAACTGTCAAGGCGCACAAAAGGCAGCCGCTCTCGAAAAAGCACAAAGTGCTTTCAAAAGTTGAAAAATGTTCAGCTTTTCAGAAAAGCGCCGGGTGAAGTGAAAGGTTTTTTTCTCAACCAACAAATCACAGTGAAGGAGAGGGAGGGTTTCATGCTACGTAGGAGGCTGTCCGTTTCCCATAACAACAACAAAGATGGAGAAAGTGCCAGTGGAGAAATTGGTCACTGTAGAGTAAGTGAATTTCCGAGGCAGTATGGGTTGATACTGGACGTGTCTTTCCTTGTTTGCACAACACTGTACAGTAATATCTGTATTATCTGCTAGAAGTGCTAGCAGCTGGTTAGTGAGCTAGCCAGCTGCTCAGCTGACATCAAATAACGTTCTCTTGATCCGCTTCCTATTTCTCTTCACAACAAGCCCTCCAGGCAGCGCTTTTTTCACACATAAAAACACTATGTGTGAATGTACCCTCAGATCTTGTTGCCCCATATCGGACATGTATCAGATCTTGGACCACATACCAATGTAGCCCAAATCGGAATTAAAAAGATCTGATCCCATGTGTTTTTTGGTGTTCGCACTGCTCTGAAAAAACAGATCTATGTCACATGTAGGCCATAAAATCTGATTTGGACCACTTCCACCTGCAGTGTGAACGGCCTTAGTCATCATATCAGACTTTCCGTTGATCCTGACTCACAGCCGATTGGTAAACCTTATTTAAACAGACAGACAAAGAGCACCTATCTGTTTACAGCGATGACCTGGGGGACAGAGTTGGGGAGAGAGGGGAGGGTTACACACACTCACACACTCTCACAGCCCTATGTCTCTCCACCAACGCTGCCAAGACACATTCGAGGAACAGTCTAATGAAGGATAAATGCAGGATCGGTGCATAAAGGAGGACAGCGGCTCTCCACTGCCAGACAGCGCTGGTGTTTCCAGGTGACCTGCTGCACACGGAGAGATGGACGCCAGATGGGCGACTCTCTGTGTGTCCTTCCTCAGGGTCATTCCACACAACCTCCGCTGTGTCACTGTTTTTCTGCCTCATTAGAAACCTCTCTCTCTCTCTCTCTCTCCCTCTTCTCTCTCTCTGCTTCCATCATCTCACCTCACTGGTTGTCTGACAGATGGCGGCCATGTTGACTCCAGTGGAGGCGGACAACAGGATGGATGGAGAATCCACCCTAAATCACTTTAACACCGTTTAAAGCTATTGGCGCCTATTGGCGATGTACCTTGCATTTCTGTACCCATTTTGTTTGTGTGGTGGTGTATTTTTCTTATTCCTGTAGGTAACTGGCCAAATGAAGATGATATGATGTCACATTGATATTTCCAACAGCTACAATGCAGTTTGATATCAGAAAATGTCTCAGCGATCTAAAACATCAGCGGTAAACGTCAGGTTTTGGTGTCAGTCCCTTCAGAAACAAAGAGCGAGGGCTTCTTTCTAGAGCCGCCATTTTGCACCAAGAGACGTTCAACAATCATACAGGGAGAAATCCATCGTAGAAGAGGAGAGAGACCAGTTTCTCCACCCACAGGAGCAGGAGAGAGACCAGAATGCAATGCAGCCACAAGACATGCTGCGGTTTGAGTACTTTACTGGACTGGAAAAACTTCCGTTACCTTGCTATCTTTCTGACCTATCTAGTTTCCAATGCACTGTGCTTGCACACGGGCGTGTTTAATATGCAGCACTTAATTTACATATTGATTTTCACCTGGGCCATCGGTATCTGTACTGGAAGGTCAGGAGGAACACTGAACACAGTGAAAGAAACTTGGAAGTTCTCTCCTGCTCAGCAGATACAAGAACAAAACACTGATCTATAGGAATTTAAGCTTATTCCTCCGTTGCGCCCACTGTAAGCTGCTTTCAGCTGCATGTATACGTTTTGCTTTTTTTTTTTTTTTTTCAAATGCAGATTCATCAGTTTATCAATAGCCGTCTTCATGTCTCAGCGAAAATATGTTTGCTGGTCTTTGTGGTAAGAACGGCTTAATCCTGTCTACTTGTTTATGCAACAACGATCCCTCACACATCCCCAGGGCCTACAATTTATCACCGTTTGTTGGGCTGCTGTCATCAGATGATGCTTTCTACTCTCTGGTTGTTATTATATCGACAACCGGCGGGGCGGTCTGGAGGTAATGTATGTAATTTATTTGTGTTATGATTGGAAACAAGATGAGGTTGCAGCTTCCCGTGGACTGGGAGAAACGGTTTGTTGTTGTATTTCATCCGTTTCACCAGTACGCTCGCATGTTTTGATCCAATTGTTGGAGAATTAACCGGCTCTGCTCTCAATACCTATTCGCTGTGATACATCGGACAGAAAATAGAAACTATTTATAACTGTGTTCACAGAGTGCAGGTGGAACATGGATTGGTTAATTGAAAAATGAATGGAGAGGGGAATGAAACAAGGTGGAAATCAAAGTTGGGGGAGGATCCGTCTGAATTATTACACTCCAGATACAGAGTCAGAGCCGCAGCAGCAGCCTCTTCTGCCGAGGCCGCAACATTAAACATATCCATCTGTGTGAATACAAGTGCCATTTCAGATATCCAACTGATGGTATAATTCATTAACTCCAAGCTCATTAAAACCAATGCCAATGGACTTGAGTGTTCCTGTTTGAAGCTGCCAAGCTTTACAATAGCAGCAGAATCAATGCTCCTGAAAATAGATAAAACAGACGGATGTAGAGAGCGGTTTCATGTCTACTTTAGAGTTATTTCCACTGTCTTACTGTTGGAGTGATGTGAGTGAGGACACGCTTGTTGCTTTAGCTGCAATCAGTGATCGCAATTGCAGTCACATGAACAAAGTCAGACAAGCTCACTGGTAAATGAGAAGATGAGAGAGGCTTTATATTCTTGACGATAAGGCAGTTTAGAGGCCCAGTGTAAATGCATATATTCTTGTATGACAACACTGGTTGAAATGTAGAATTAATGAATCAACTGGGGATCATTACTTGGGCTTTTATTCATTGAATTCTGCAGACATCAGCTTGTCTTAAGCCACCCTTTATTTTTCCAGGGAGGGCTGACTGAGCACTCTTTTCTCTGGATCGCACTACTTAATATTCATGCAATTACACACATTCACTACAGTCTTCTGTTGCTGGCCACTGATGTCTCCAAGGGAGCAGTGGGTGATGAAGTGCCTTGCTCAAAGGCAGCTCTCATCTCACTTTCCCCACCCAGACTTTCCTAGCCAGTCCTGGAACCATCCGCCAACCTTCTGTGTATAACTTCTGAGGGTGCGATCACACCTACAGTTTGTTTTCTTTGGTCCCAACCATAGTTGAAAAGTTGACATTGTAGCATTTTTTTGCTACCAGGGCAAACCAGGGCTTGTAAACAAAAGTCACATGGACTCACAAGTAGCTTGTTTATTGGACAGAGTTTTGGTAACCTGTCAAATTGAACTCATTTCCTCCTTTAATTCAGTTCGTTTGGACAGATGATACAATATCATTCGAACTGTGGTGGCACCAAATAACGGCACCGAGACTCCGGGTCTCAGTCGAATGCGTGTACCTTCGTATCAATCGTTTTACTCATCATAAAGCAAGGAATCTTCTGTCTGTATGTGTGTCCTTGGCATATCTCGAGAACCGTTCGTCCGATCTACTTCACACTTGGCGGGTGTATTGCTGGGGACCCAAGGACGTGCGGTGTCGGATTGGACACGCGACACGTTCAATAAACTTTGAATAAACAAGCAAACAGCGCTCTGTGCAGCAGCGGGGCTCAAAGCAAGTGATGACTGATAGCCTACGCCTATTGTGTGTTTTTTTTTGTTTTTGTGAACGGGCACTGCACTAGTTTAAGTGCAATAAATCAAAAAGTTGAAACCACGGAAAAGGAAAGAGTGGTGTGAATTTTCCTTTTTGCTTTTAGTTTGTCAATGCAGAAAAGGAGTTAAGTGTTGCGGAGGCGTGGACAGGACCAATCTGACTTCCAGGCAGGACGGAGCTCCATTTCAGAGTAAAAGTGTTTGTCAGTAACAGATGTTGGTTGGTCACCAACTACTAGTGTTAATATGAGTGTTCTTCAGGACTGTAAGCTATCATGTGCACTGTTTGTTTTTATCTGTTTAGATGCAAAAAAAACAGTAAAATCGCTTTTTTATTTATTGCACTTAAATGAGTAAAACGATTGATACGAAGGTACACGCATTCAGTCCGCTTCCGGGTGAACTGTGGTGTAGTTCGTTAGAAGTGAGAACATAATTGTACCAACTACAGGAAACCACTCCAAAACAACTGGTTTTAGGAGTATGCTGTTTGTTAAGACTAAGACTACCACTACCCCAAATGATGCAGTTTAAAATTTGTATGAAGTTTACCTTGGTTTTGTGTTACAGTATTTCAGCTTTGAACATGACACAAAACCAAACTAGGTCCTCTGGTAGAAACACAGACAGGAACCATGAGTCCTGATCCTGAGAGGAAGCTGTGTTCTTGCTAGAATAAATAGCACCTGCAACCCTTTTCTCAGTGACACTTCAGTTGCCAGCTCACGACTGAATACACCATCAATGTCACTGTCAGGGATCTAAATCTGGTAAAAAGTGAGTGTTAGTAAAAAGCAGTGATCCTCAATGTTGAGCTGCAAATCATTCATCTGATATAAGTCAAAGCTGCTCTCTCTGTGCTTGTCACATCTATGGCACTGTGTGACCTTGTTATATTCTTCACTGCACACCTCAGGATCTGACTGACAGCTCCATGCTGAGCCAATTAAAGGCCTGCTTATTGAGTCATATTCCATTAAATACAGCTTCTCTATGGTTCAGTGGCAGAAACGGTTCATAAAGCAGAGATCCTCTATTTGTTGCACCCACAATGACAGTGATGGATATGTGTTATTGTGTTGTGGTGATAACAAGCCAACGACGTAAATTACGTAAATCCACTGTTTTCGGTTTCTATTCCAAGACAGAACCTTGGGGAGAAAATATTATCTGTGTCATTTCATTTCCTCTCCCTCCACAGCTCAGGGAAGGTTTCCACTTCCCTGAGCCTTTAAGTGCATTCACACCACAAGTAACACCAGACTCCAGCTGTTGCCAGTCTATGAATTTTCTTTGACTAAACAATTGTCAGCTGATGTTGCTGATATTGACAGTAAATTTTGCTAGTAGTAGGAAGGTCAAGGCACAGAGCCACAGCCTGCATGCAACATAAATATCCCAGAGTCCCAAGAATGATCATATAAAATAGAGTATCGTATATAGTATAAATATAGTATCATTTAGTACCATCATGCATCAGTACACACTTGCTCAATGGCATGCACACAAACACACATGCACACCTGTGACAATTAAGGATGAAAGGAGGAGGAGGACTGTATTTTCATAAATAATGAAATAAATTGGAGATGACATCAAAGGCGAATCGACACATAGTGCCGAGAGCCTGATGCCTGCAGGCATGAACGAAGAGGGAGGAAGCATGTTAGAAGATGATAACTGACACCTTAACGTGTGACAACTGACACCTGATACCTCGGGCCTGACATGACACCTCCAATCTGACACCTGATGACACAGAAGGTCAGAGTTTTCCCAGCCTGATGTCTGACATTTGAAGAGGGAGGAGGACGCCCCAAACTGCATCCTGTACAGTGAAAGAGCCATTGTAGCACAATTTAACCTACATTCACACAGCAGATAATCCTTTGTTGAAATTGTACAGTAGACCCATATTCGCATATTTTTTTTCAAATGAGAGAGAGACAAAAAAGATCGCAAAAGAGAAGAGGATGACATGCGACAAAGATCCTAGGCCAGATATGAACCCAGGACGTTGTGTTTACATGGTACGGTCCTAGATGACCAAGCCACATTAACCATTTTTTAAAATAAAATTCTAATGTCTCTAAACCAAATTGCAGACAATATCTTGTACTCTCGTATGACTAAACAGAGAGCAAAACTTTATTTTTCCAAATCAGTCCAGACATGAACTTCTACAATCTATACATCTGTACATACCGCCGCTTTCATGTTCATGTTCTGCAGGTAGGACATGAATAATTCTGTCTTTGTGTGTCCTATTAACAGTACGGGGTTAAAGACAACTGGCAGTATTTACAGTATATATTACCAAATAGCATAGTAAAGAAAACTGAGCAACTCTACGGCAAATCAAACAGTATGTATTGTAGTTTATCTACTTTCCAGCCCCGGCCCTTGTGAGCGCTACAGAAGCCCCTTTTGTCACTATCGATCGATAATTCAATGCTGAGCCACTTACAGAACGGCTCAGTGATTCAGTGGCTCAGTACAATGTTTATTGAGTGATACTCCTTTAAAACACGGCTTCTTTATGGTTCAGTGGCAGAAACAGATCATACTGCAGACATCTCCTATTTTTCCGCCCACAGTGGCATGGTGATGGATACATAATATTGTTTTGTGGTGATAAACAAACCAAGGACAGGGAATGCTATACCTTACATTGAGTAAATCAATTGTTTTCAGTTTTCCTTGTCATTTCCTCTCTCTCCTCAGCAATCTCCTCTTCCTGAGCCTGAAAGTGTGTTCACACCTCAAATAACAATAGGAGCTGATGTTGCCGATGTTGACCCTGCTCACCTGCTTTACTCATTTATCAATACAGGAAACTTGGCAGCAGTTGAGCTTTTGTGCAATATCACACATAAGCAGTGTTGCTATTTATCCCACCTATTGCTGCTGGTGATATAACAAACAGTCAGCTAGCTTGAACCGGATATCAGACAATAGCACAGAAATATGGGTTAGGCAGAGTGAGTCACAGATTGCTAGGTTGCTTCTTCAAAGAGCTGGAGACTGAGAACCAAGAGAGGTGGTGCAGCTGGATATTTTTAGTCCAGTTTTGAGCAGTATAGTCCTCACTAGCCAGAATCTGAGAGGGGGCTGATGGAGATGTGAACATGCCAGTCTAAACACCCCCGTCGGACTAAGGCTCAGTTCCTCCAGACTCTTACAAAATCACAATTACATGGTTTGCCTATTAGCGCACTGAGGCACAAGGATTCCCACTGGACTGACTCTTGCATGGTTGGAAGGATGAGCAAGACTCTGGGTGAAGGACTGACAAGCTGAAGGCCAGACATGATGGAGCCTAGAGATATCCTCCACTCAGCTACTGAGTGGAGGCAGTCGCTTGGAGAATTGAGAGCCAGCGGTATCTAGCTGAGATTAGGTACTGTTATGACAGGCACGACACTTTGCAGGTTAAATATTTAAAATTTCTGAATTTTGGTTGGTTCTACCTGGGGTCAAACTGACTCCAAACATAATAAATGTTACCATACCTGATAATAAACACCCTAACCCTTCTTTCCAAATGTTATGAAAACCACAAATAGGTACGTAAAAGCAATATAAAGTACTTCAAACACCAAGAACATTTTTTTTTTCCATTTTAGGTAAAACAATGAGACTTTATGTTGATTTGCACATTTTTCTATAGTCGCATAATACAAATACTTGATGCATAAGGGGAGAGTGGAGGATTCATGTTTTATTTCCAGGACTAATAAGATGGTTGGTAGAGAGACACAAAACAGATGAGACCTAAACTTGGGTAACAGTTTCAATTTTTGTATGTTTGACCCCAAACATGAAAGATGTTAATTTGAACATAACAGGAATAACAGGAACTCACCTCTTACCCCACAAAGTTCCGTGCGCACTCCTCTCTCACAAGTTTTGATATATGGCCGAAGGACTTTTATTCTGAAGGGCTGCGTGAACTGTGCGTGCAGCAGCGTAGACGTCAATGTCATCAGTGGGCTAGCATTAGCTTTAGCTAATGCGTTTTGGGAAAATGAGATAAACTTAAACTTACAAATTTCAGGAGAGGTCATGAGAGGCTGAGGATAACATACGCACTGACAAGTGTAATATATACAGTACAAAAAATGCACATATCGCATGTGTGTTTAAGCAATATAAAAAAAGAGAATAAATTCTGAGACCTGAGGGCCGGGGAGACCGGCTCCTGATTTGGGATGCAGGTCAGACCAGCCTATCAACGTGTGCAGATAGAAAGCTTTTGTCTCACAGGGGTTAGGGTAAGAGGGTCGGTGGCCCTAATTGGCGGTGAGCTACAGAGCAGAATGCCAGGACTTGTAATAAAACATGTCGGATTCAATCACCTCAGCTGCACCACAACCGGAGGACACCCTTGTTTTTTTCTGGACCACCTTCTATTGGGTTATCGATTCCCCTCCCTTCCCCAACACCGCCCCGTAACGCTTATTAACCCCGAGGATTCACCCACACCGAAATGGGAAAATGTGCGATTCCCCCGGAGCAACGGAGCGCTTCACTGGCCTTCCTCTCTCTGTCACTGAACAACAGAAGGGAAGGGAGAGAGGAAGAGTGGTGACAGAGGGGAGAAGGGAGAGGCAAACGGATGCAGTGAAGCATACAGTCTGAAACTTTTTATTCATGGAGAGAACGTCAGATTATCCCGTGAGAGTGTGAACCTCGGTGACACACAAACACGAAATATGTAAAACTTAAACACGCCTGAGAAAATACCACCATCAGACCTGAAGATAGGTGCCATTTGAATCAGTTAAAATGACTGCACAGTGTATCAATATGCAATGTTAATTGAATAAAGAATATAATTTACATATTGTTATGGAGGAATGTGAGCATAATGGGGAAAAAAAAAAAAATTGTTTGGAAGTGTGTTGAGTTGTTTGATGTAATGTACAGGGTGGGCTAAAAAAAAAGCATTGCTTCTGCCCAACCCTTTTTTGGTTATAATAATTTTAATCTCGAGAAATGTACAGGTTTTTTTTTTAATGTGAACAACCAAAATAAAGTTCATTCATTCATTCATTCAATGTGGGACATTTGAGCACTGATTCAGAGAAATTCAACTTTCTTCATATGCCAGCCAAGTTTAATCCTCAACGCTAAAAAAGAACTAGAAAATTAGAGAGCGTGCCATCGACACTGTCAGGGTTAGAGGTTACACTCCCACTGGTCGTATTTAAGGTGCTTCGGATAAAAGCCTCTGTCAAGTGTCTCGTGTTCATTTTCATGTTCTGTCAGGGTCAAGCATTGGACAGAGGAGACGTGGATGCAGGTAGATGGAGTGAAGCTTACTGTGTGAAAGTTCGATTCATGGAGAATACGACAAATCGTATTGAGAGAGATCCATTGAGCTCTGACGCATGATGCAGGGAATTTAAAAATGCTGAAACAGCGAGTGGTGGCTGTAAAGACGGCAATGTTTGGCCTTGAGAGGCCCATAAAGAGGGGTGTGCCCTCTTCTGTTGTATCCTAACACATTTTGGTAGCTTCGTCATGCTTTCTGTTTTGAGTTGGACATGTTTGTTTACACTTTACACGGCTGGCGCACAAATATGTCTTCTTTCCTACTCTTGTTGGTCGCTCACCAGAATAGTTTCGTGGCACCGGTCACACTACACAAATATGGGCCCATATTTCTGACACTGGCAGAACAACGTTTCATTGTTCTCTGCACCCTGAAGAAGGCCTGGTGGGGCCACAATGCGTTTTCTTAGGTTTTAACATGAAATAGCCAAAGTCAAAAAAGGCTTTTTAACTTCAGGAGAGCGCCTTGGATTTTCTCTTCTCCTTTCTTCACATATGGACTCCCCACACGTCCAATGAGCACCTCCAGTGAACACGTGTGAAGCCCATGCAGCGTTCCTCTTCTGATCAACACTGGCAGAACTTTGTCGGAGCCTCGGACTCCGTGGATCGGCCGTCCTCGTCCTCGACCTCGACCTCGTCCTCGTCCTCGACCTCGACCTCGACCTCGACCTCGTCCTCGTCCTCGACCTCGTCCTCGTCCTCGACCTCGACCTCGACCTCGACCTCGTCCTCGACCTCGTCACACTGAACTAACAGAAACTGACGACCATCGTTCACGACGAAAGATTTTTCTCAGACAAAAAAAATTGTCAACGACAGCATTAAGACAGACAAAAGCACACAGTCTGGCTTCACCTTAAGGCACAAACCATTTTATTTTATGTTGTGTATGGGTTGTGTTGACTACTGTTTGCAAACCAAATTGCCCCTCAGGGACAATAAAGACTATCCAATCCAACCCAATCCAAAACCATGTAACCATGACATTCTGGTTTTGAATCCGGCCTGGGACATTTGTCGCATGTCGTCCCCCTCTCTTCCCACTTTCCTGTCTCTCTCCACTGTGCTGTCCAATAAAGCAGAAAAATGCAATAAAAACATTCATGATCATTTGCTTTCTACTTGTGTGGTGTTATTATTATACTTTTTTTTGTGATCAAATTTTTATTTTTGTTCTTAACAGTGTAACGATAATAAATCAAATACATATACCCGCATGTATCACATCCATATGTGTCTTTACATCTCCTTAACACAATGTTGCGGACAGTGTAATTCAAGAGAAAGAGAAAAAAAACTAAAAGAAAGAAACCTAACATTTTATCCCACCCTCCCCTCCCCTGGCTGGCTTCAGATAACTCCCTATG
The DNA here is from genome assembly GCF_046629955.1 of Centroberyx affinis. Lineage (NCBI taxonomy): Eukaryota > Metazoa > Chordata > Actinopteri > Beryciformes > Berycidae > Centroberyx > Centroberyx affinis. Next base: position 10,401 of record NW_027282357.1, on the reverse strand, counting down.
CATGCTTACGTAATACCTAGGCAATAGTATAGGCGAAAAATAATTATTATATTTTTTAAAGATAGAAAGTACATAACAGTTTTGTCAGCTGGTTTGTCAAACCTTTGATGCTCAATATCTCAGAACTGCACCCAGATAAACCCTCAAGCTCACAAAAAAAACCTGGCCTGAGAAAATGCACCATCTGAATGTGTACGCTTGATTTACCTGTACAGTATGTCAGTATGAGCTGCGGGCCGTACATCAGACACTCCAGACTAAAAGCCTCGTGGTGTTTGTGTGTGAGCATTGATTCATGCCCGCAGACTGTGAATGCATTCCCGCTGATGAGAGCGTACTCCAGCAGCGATCTTCAAAAGGCCCTGCCTGCTCCTGAAGAGCCTCTTCTGGTGATTCACCTGCACAAACTCAATCCCGTTCCTCTGAGTGCTCCGCATTTCCGAATAGACATGTTTGCCTCCATGCATGCCCATTGGTAATCAGGGATGTGAAAAGGCACGGCAAAAAAAAAAAAAAAAAAAAAAAAAGCAGGGAAAAAACATTGATCTCCCAGAAGAAATGAATGGGAGTTGTACGCGTAAAAGCCGAAAAGAAAAAACCCTGAAAAAAAAAAAAAAAAATCACATCTCCGGTAATACGAGACAGTGAATGAGAGCGTACTCCAAACGGATCTTCAAAGGCCTGAGGTCCTCCAGCCGTACACACACACACACACACACTCCTGTTCTTTATTATGCATGTAGAAAAAGTGATGCGTACCTCTACCAACACACACACACACACACACACACACACACACACACACACACACAGCCAAATCAAGTTTTGATTCAGATAATCTTCAAAGGTCTGCCTGCGTGTGTGTGGAGAGTCTCCTGAGGTCCTCCACCTGCGCACACTTCTGCTCATCTTCTGGGTGAAGTGAATCTCTTAAGTAGACACACACACACACACACACACACACACACATATATACACAAGCAGCACAAGGGACTCAGGTTTTTCTCTCTCTTGGAAACATACACACACACACACACACACACACCCATTGGTGCGTTTGATGTCTTCTCTATAATCCCCCACTCCAGTGATAGGAAGGAGCTGCTTTGCCATGGGGAAAGCGATCATGTAGAACAGCAGCTCCAGGCTCCGGCTGATCAAATTATTACCTGCCTGATCTGACCTGCCTGCTGCTTTGTAGTTTACCAGCAACCGGAGGTAAACAAATCCCTGGAAAACAGCTTCTGCACCTACAGCGCTCTCACAAGAGTCTCGCTCAAGTCCTTTGAAATGATTTTGTGATGATTGTGCTTATTTTGTAAAAAAAAAAAAAAAAACTCTACTAGCCAAATATTTTTTTTCTTGTGGCTGGAAAGTTTGTCTACCCTATTAGCCATTTTGGCAGGTAACCAACCATTATTTTGAGGTATTTTTTTCCACATTATTATTATCTGAATTAAACAAAAATGCCAAAACTCGTTGGATGTTGTAAGTGTTTTTTAAAGTCCCACTGAAACGGAAGTTAGAGCGTCTTTAGCTTCTGTACTGTGACGTACTTCCCAGTGAAACAGAATATTTGAGCGGTGTACAGTTACAAGAGGGATTTAAATCAAATCCTTCGCATTTGATTGGACCGCTAAACAGTGGGCGGGGCTTAGAGTTTAGCGCGATACGGAGCTATAGAGAGAAACGGAGCTACAGAGGACTGTTGGCTCCACACACACCTCCCTCACCTGTTGTTAGATCAGGAGGAGGACAAGGGAGAGATGAATGAATTAGACCTCAGCCACATTGTTTTGGAAATGAAAACAAAGTTTTTGCCCACTGATATCCAAACACAGATCTCTTCCTCTCTCTCTCCATATTGCTCTGTCAGCTACTATGACCCAGAAACGGTGAAGTGCGGTTTTATATGAGCGGTGTGGCTAGCTAGAGGTTGAAGAATGATTGATGGGTGGATGTCATGATATTATTGGTTGAAATTGGTTGGTTCTTGCTTACGTAAGCACATGGCATATTTTGTTTTACAGGAAGAAAACATGATTGGATTTTGATATAAAAATACAAAGAAATTTATTTTTTTGGCATATATTGTTAAATAGGTGCACAATATGACTGGGGATGTGATCTAAAAGGGTTAAAAATGCATTTCTCATTTCATCTCGACTTTAATGTCCCATTAAAGTTCATAAAATAAAGGCTTTTTAAAGTTTTTCAAAGAAGAGCTTCTGTTTCATTCAGTTACTCCAAACCAAAGAGCGCCTTCTTTTGAAGTTTTGTTTGACACCTTGGTCCATTTTTGTAGTAAGAAAAACACAAACAAACAGATGTTATAAAAATGGACAACATGCAAACTTCTGTATTTTGGTATTTCACACTGAATATATTACAAAGTTGTTATACTGTTAAAAAAAAAAAGGAAAATTAAATTAAATTTAAAAAAAACCAAACAAACAAACAGATGTTTCACAGCAGAAAGTGCACGGAAAACAGTTTTCTCCCATCCAGCCACAGTGTTGGGAGACACAGAGGTGAGCAGGTACACTAGCTGCTGATACAACTCATTTAAGCCTTCATGCCTCCATTTAGATGATTGATTCTCAGCATCTCACCCAGCTCAGCTCTGCATTAGCGATGAACGGCAGTCTGATTGAATCGAGGTCTTTTTTTTTAGAGCACAGCTGGTCAGATCTTTATGTAATTGACAACACCTGTGTTTCACCGGCCAAGCCCAAAACAGAAAAAATGTGGAGTAAATAACTTTTCGCTCGCAAAAGACAATTACAGATCTTGTCATCGCAGACTCTCTGTGTCGACCCGGCTCTGTTCTGTGTTGATTCAGTTCACTGACATACAAAAGAAATAGATGCAGCCTCTGTTGTTCATTCCTGCAAATGTCAGTCTTTACTGTTGGCTTGAATAGACCTTGATTTTGTGGAAATGGGCCTGTGTCGCTGACTTCTTTATGGTATTTCCACTGTGCTGGGCTGGAGCGCAAGCCTTGTGGCTGTCATGAAATACATCTGCTTCTGCTGTGGGCGCCGTGTTCAGCTGTCTGATTAGTCTCAAACACATTCTGAGCGGCGTTTTGTTCTATGGCGTGTAAACATTGTTATTCCTCAACAGTTTGTGTTTTTTTTTTTTCCATGAGCAAAGGACAAGAGAACGTACTGTGAGATAATGAGAATGCTACTGCTTGTGTGTGTAGGGGCCGTCTGTCTGTCTCCACAACACCCACAGATAGAGAGAAGAAGAAGAAGAAGAAGAAAAAGTAGAGGAAGAAGAAGAAGAAACATGGTCATACATCCAGCTCAAACTGCTGGACATAAAGTGGAACGTTAAAAGAAGTAAAAACAACACAAGCAACCGTTAAAATCAAATAAACAACAAAACAGATAAACCATTTAAAACAAGGAAATAACAAAACATATAAATGGTTGTTTGAAAACAATAGGGGTAAAAATAATAATAGATAAGTAAAATAGTAATATAATAAAAGAAAATAGTATGATTAAATAATAACAGCATTTTTTTTTAATGAACCATTATTAAGAAAAATTATCCGCACATAATTTCATAGTGACACTTTGTCATTATTATAATTATTTTTTTATTGGTGCAAAAACAAAACAGTAGTGACTTTACAGATACAAAAATGATTGAAACGGAGATAACAAGGGCAGACAATGAATAAACAACAGGGTGACATACAGCACTTGACACGGTACATATATAAAACAAACAAGCAAAGATGAAATAGTCATATTATTTATGATGATAGTGACATCATGCAGTTACTGCGATTTAAATTAGTGTTTTAGGGAAGATCTATGTTAGAACGCGTGTTTATGTGTATGGTTGTGTGTGTATGGGAGAGAAGAGAAAAAATAAATAATAATAATAATAATACAGATAATAAGACACTTTGTCATTAAATCACCTGGGACGTGCTGCCACTGGGGGAGCCACCAACAAACCTCTGTCATCCATCATAAACATGCCACCAGTGTTGTATATTCATAAATATTCTGCTCCCAAATAGCTTTCAGTCAACAAAGAGGAAATTAGCGGGGCCCTCCCTCCTTCTCCCGCTTATTCTCTCCCTCTTTTCATCTCTCTGTGAAATGTCAAAGTGTGTAGGGTGCACTTTCTTTCAACTGTTATCTCTTCTCTCTCTCTCCCTCTCTCTTTAAATGTTGTGACTGTCTTTCACTTTGTGCTGTTTCTCATTGTGCTGATATTCAATGTCTTTATTTGACCTTTTTCACACCAAAAAATTGCCATTTTTAAAAGTTTCCTCCATTTCAGACATTACTAATCCAATTTTTTACAAAAATTAAAGAGATGATGCATTTTGGCAATTAAAGTAATTGGCTCTATAATTAAAAAGTCAAAATTTCTAACTTTGAAAGGCCCTGACTCCGACACCGTTGGCCCGTTTGAAACAAAAACTTGTTACACAAATTTAGCTACAGCTATCCTTACAAATGACACTGATTGGCCTGATGGGGGCGCTATAATTAAAGGTCAAAATGTTTAACTTAAACATATCTCAAACATCACTGGTCAAAACAAAAACAAAAAAACAAAAAAACTTGGAGTGATGATGATTTGACACTGTTCTGGAGTGAAAATATTACACTGATAGCCTGATGGGGGCGCTATAATTAAAGGTCAGACTTTGAAAGGCCATAACTGCTACACCACTACTCCGATTTTATGAAACTTGGAGAGATGATGCATCTTGTTACTGATTGGCCCAATGGGTGCCTGCATCATTCATGGGGGACGACATGTTTCACGTGTGGTGCAAACAACAGGGTGCAATATTAAGTTTTATGACAATTATCTAGGTTGCCTCTCCTTTATTTTAGTATTCCTTGTTAGGGGTAAAAAAAGTAGCCTACCATTCTCAAGTTTTTCTGCAAAGACGTGAGTTTTCGAAAAACAAAAGCATCATGACACTTTCCTGGCCAGCCAAAGTAAAATCCATTAACTTGTCAGTATGATCCACAAGCCCCTGCAGCAGCAGACTGTCCCGGGCCTGCGTGGGTCTTGTGGCAGTCAGTGTGGAACAGAGACGGAGCAATGATGGGAATATGAATTGCATCCGAGGCTCCAGCACACACAGGAAAACCAGCTTTTTTCTCTCAAATCCCTCAATGATGGCTGTGACTTCACGAAGGGTTTTTGTTTTTTTTTCCACATACACTCATTTTAATTTGCATAAACTCTCACAGATCTCGCCCAGAAGATGTCACATGCTGTGCTTTTGCCAGCTCCAAAGAGGTTGGCCACATCATTAAATTAGACATTACAGCCATCTTGTAAAGAGTGATAGCTACTTGTTTCTCCAGGGGGACAGGGGCTTTCCCACCGGTGGTTTTGGCGCTTATATACAGGCGAAGGGTTGTAAAGTTGGTCGCATAGGATTGTCTAACCCTAAACCCAACCCTAACCCCAGTTTAAACCTAATCCTAACCCTAAAATTAACCTTCAAACAGACACCGAGTATCTAGACTACTTTTCACATTATGAAGCTTTTTAGTGACACATTACAGTCATTTGATAGTTATTTGAGTATTGGACTATCCAAATAAAGTGTGACCTGCAATTTTAAGATTTCACTGATCAAGTTAAAGCATAATAGCTATACGTCATATTTCTAACCTACTGCCAGTTGAAGCTCACCTGCAGCTGCCATGTATGTGGCCCCCACCGCAGCATCTCAACACACTCGGCTCTTCTTATCGCTTTGATCTCGCTTTGTCATCTCATTGGTTTCCATGTAGGGACGACAGCAGAGAGGCTGATGGGGGACCGAGGGACCCGAGGACTTCACTGAGAGCTTCTGCTTTTGTTTGATCAGAGTGTAAACGCTCTACAGAGGCGGAGATTTGAAAAGACAGATGACATACAATAAAGATCCCATGATGTTGTGGTGACATGGTGTGTGCTGAGCCCTGCTACTTTAAGACCGTTTCCTTCCTAGTACTGACAATAATACATTTTAAGCAACATTTCATTTCTAAATATTAATATTTAACATTTTGGAATCCGCCACTTCACAGCAATAAAGGAATAAGAATAAGAAGGCTTAGAAAAACTGTTTTTTTTTGTACATGAAAATGTTTGTACCCCTAGATTTTACAAAAGTATATAATTACAATATTTTACTTGCAATGAAAACAAATGTCCTCAGATTACTGCTGTTAAAAAATTAGGTTTGGCTTCAGTACATTCGCAAACATAATAAAAAAAAAACTAAAAAGAGTGGAAAAAGAAATAGGATGTGTGCAGGTGAGATAAACAAAAGGCTTATAAAAATATCTCAGAGAGAGGGAGAGAGAGAGAGAGAGAGATGAAAACAAAGTATGGTATCAAAACAACAAACTTCATCAATAACAAGCAAGGGGAATTAAATAAATTATAAAAATCCTTTTGTTCGTCTGCCTTCTACTTCGGCAGCATGTGTCACTTCTCTATTGACTTAATGAATCAGATGTTGTTGTTGCCCTCACTTCAGGCAGCCATTTAATGCATTTCTGGCTTTGATGAAGTGATTAGGAACACGCTGTTACCTCCAGCACCTGGGCTTCAAGGGGAGACGGAGAGTGATTGAGAGATGCAGACAGAGAAGAGGGAAATGGGCTCAAATGCTTTTATTCTCATTATCCAGGGAACGTTTCCTGAGCTCTCCTCAGCCCCGCTGTGCTTCACATTCCTCCTGTTCAATACATTCACCAACAAGGGGACGCTGCTTGGCTGGAACTATGGATACAGATTTGTATTACCAGTCATAAATACATTTCTCTCCAAGCAACAAATCTACTGTAACTTTAGCGACCAATTGTGTTTTGTTCTATTTATTTTTAATGATTTTCTTAGATGTATTCTGAGTCTGAGTCATATTCCCTAACAATGGTTTTGAGGTGAAATCTCTCTTGTTTTTGTTTTGTTTTTCGTTTGTTTTGTTTTTAAAAACATTTCCTTCCTGGGGAGAATGACCCTCGACCCCCCCTACATGATATGGCTTTGCAGTTCCTACCACCACAGTTACAAGTACAGAGCCTGTACAGGCCCACGGCACATGGTTCGATTTCCAGTAGCTGCGGCCAAACTGATCCGTCGGAAAACAGACAGAATTATTGACGGATAGATTTCTGTCCATTGGGCTGTTTTGGAACATCAACATGGTGGAGAGGCAGGAATACAGCAGCCTAGCTTCGCTCATAACTTCATAGAAACAAGTTGAATTCACTTGAACACATTGTTTTATCACATTGGGTTGAAAACTGACTGACTGACTGACTGACTGACCTGAATTTGACGCGTGATGCCCTGAAAAAATATATAGAGGAAACACTGGTAAATCCACATCCAACATCATTTTAATTTAAATGAACTGCAGGAGATATTGCTTGCTATTTGTACGTAGCATTGACTTAGTGTGAATATAACTAATAATTTTGATTATTTATTACCTTGGACTGTTGACACACACAGTGGGAGATGTTAGAGCCAAAAAATTCCCACATGTCCTACTTGTAATTACCACTAGGAGGCTGACGTGAATGTTTTTTTGTTTAGTTTTTCCCAGTCGGCAGCTCAGATTTACAGTAAATGTGACCTGGGCAACTTGACAGCAGCTGCTGAGAGAGGAGAGAGATTTAATTCACTTTCTCCACGCAGTTTTTCCCAGTTCCACCCTCTCTGGACACATGAGTATTACCAGGAGAGTCTGGTGATTGGTAATTTTTACCTCAGGACCCCAGGAATTTCATCACGGTGTTGAGTTCCCTCTGACGTCCGGGGGTAATTTAATCCCGTCCGGATCGACATCTGGTGTTTCAAGCAATTAGCGACTTGTGCACCTGGCATTTCCTAATTGATTTTATTGACAATTATGGCCTTTGACCCCAGGAGGAGCGTTAAGGGACATCAGTGATGCTGTTTCAGCTGATGCGGTATACCAGTCTGTTGATCGTTGAAGCATTTTTCAAGTTTTTAACTGTTGCATCTTGGTGCTGATGCATCTCACGTATTATATATTTAGATGTTTTTATGAACTCTGCTAGCTGCAAGACAAATTGCCCCTCAGGGATAATAAAGCTTTACTCTACTCATTTCTATTAAAATATAACCATATAACCAGTAATCATATAACCAGTGGTGGAGTACAGCTGCATCACCCATATGGAGCCACTTGAATTTTACCTGTCTTCCTGTACTGTGGATGATGTTGTGTAGTGGGTCCACGGTCCCCCAGTAAATTATATTAATGTTTGATAACATTTGTAAATTACCAGTGCGCGTGGGTAAAATCAAATTACTAACCTCCCCTGGTGATAATAATGCCATCTGGAGAGGGCTTTAGGTTGGGGATTCAAACCGGTGAGCTTTCGGTTACAAGCCGACATTCTCTAACCTGGAATCTACCAACTCCTCTGCTCTGGAAGCGTCCGGCTCTGCTGGAGGAAATCTGATAAGTAAAAGCAAAAAGCCTTTTTACATCAAGAACCATCTGTGCTAGAACCGCTGTGGACCTGCGATAAGGCACCAGACTTGGATCCTAAAAAAGTTTAAGAGGGCACAGTACCGACACCTCCCATCATCTCCCCCTACAAATCATAACAGAGGTATTGGTTATTCCACATAACTTCATTCTGAGCAAAAGGTAATTACATTCGGACAGGAAACATCCGGTATGAGTGCTAACTTGTGAGTGGATAAACTAGTTTGCATAAAATCACTATCCAGCTACCATCAGTTTTGGAAGAGAGGAAAGTAAGGAGAAATAACTTTTCAGTATTTCAGAGTAATTTAAGGGTATTTTTCAGAGTTCAGATGACTGGATTCCAAAATATGTTTAGAATCATGTGGCCGATATGTTTTATTGTGTATAGGGAGCAGTAGCTTATGAATGATGGGTGAATGTGTTAGCCTGGAGCATGGCTGATTTGTGGAAGGCAACAAGTCTGTCATTAGAGAGATGGTTGGCATGAAGAACGCTATGGAGAGACAAGAGCTATGGAGAGTGAAGAGGGACTTTAAATCGACAGTAAATCTTCTACTCTGGCAGCACCTGGCTCTGCTGGAGTAAATCTGAGAAAGTAAATGAATCAGCGGGGAAAGAGAGAGTGTGGCAAGAGAAAACAGCTCAACAACAATGGGAGTGGGTTGTTGATCAGACCGTCAGAGAGCAGCGACTGGAGCCTCTACAGCCTGCAATCACCCAGGGCTGCGTTTCCCAAAAAGCATCGTAAGCCTAAGAGCTTGGTGAAGTACATCGTAAGAAGCATCTTAAAGGGTAACTTCGGTATTTTTCAACCTGGACCCTATTTTCCCATCTTTTTGTGTCTAAGTAACTAATGGGGGACGACAATTTTTGAAATTGGTCCAGTATTGAGCGAGATCACGATGTAATCCTACTGGGGCAAATTCGAACCGTCAATGTACGTCCACTAAAAGTGCTCGTTTTGTTTTTGCCACTGACAGGCTCAGATTGTTATAATAAGTGTCTGACAACTTTATGGAAAGGACCCTACAGAGGAATAAAATGTTTTTCTTTACCTTTCGCTTGATCCGGTCTGTTTGTTATTGAAATTCTGGGGCCGGGTATACGGTCACTGGCGAAAATCTCCTTCGCCCCACAAGAATCCAAACTTGAGAGCGAGACACAAAACTCGTTCCTGAACAGCAGCAAGCGAGAGCTCTATTTATTATTATTTGAGAGGAAATGTTTTTCCACTTTTTTGTCAAAAAACGTTCCCCGTCCCTTTGGTGAAAGGCGACGACAGGCCGGCCAGGTTGGAAAACATCAGTTGTGCTGTGTGAAGTTCTTGATTTCTGGTTATTGAAGTCCTCGAAATTTCAAAAGGTTACCTCTCGCTGCCCGTTTGGGTCTGTCAGCGTGAGAAAATTGCACCGTGCCACAGCGAGGAAACAAGCTGACAATAGAGGCCTGTCTGGTTGAAAAGACCGGCTGTTAGGGCTGAACAGCTTGTGCATAATATTCCACTGCAGCAACAGAAAAAGGGTTTTGAGTTGGAAGTCATTCATTGTTAAGTAATGGTTGGTGTGTACAGTACGTGTCCCTGTGTGCATGTGTGTGTCCATTTGTTTGTGCATGTGTGTGTGGTTGTGTTTGTGTGAAATATGTGTGTGTTCTGCTGACGCCCAAGAACTCGTTAACAGAAGATGATTTTTTTTAGTCAAGTGTGCTGTCTGCCCCTTTATTGAGGTTGATAAGAACATTTTACCCTGTTGAGAACTGTGGCACATTGGGTTTTACCTTTAATATGGGGAAAAGATTTGCTGTATAATATAAGTATAAGATATAGTCTCTATAAAATCTATCAGTAGGAGCAGCAGCCTAAATGTTGACTGTTGGAGGAGAGT
>NW_027282356.1:0-48809 GCF_046629955.1 Centroberyx affinis | reverse complement strand
GTCATACTCCGGTTAATGTCTTAGGCCGCAGCCACACTGATCCGTCAGAAAACGGACAGAATTACTAACGGATAGATTTTTGTCTGTTGGGCTGTTTTGGAACGTCAACACTATTTAAAAAAAAAAACGCCTCTGATTTCAAAAGTTCAACTGGGTTGAAGTTTCTGTGTCTTCAAAGTTTTTGTGCGGCAATTCACCAAACTAATTCTGACACCTCATACCCGCTGGCTCCTGCTTCTACTCTGTCTTTCCCTTTAAGCTTCGATCGGAGACATAGGCGCATGAATTCATTTCCTCTCAGTAATTAAAGTAGTTTTTGAAATCGCCACTAATCATTAGCTGGTTGTAAACTAAAAGAAAAAAAAATCAGAACCTTAATGTCAACTGCTATCTAACTTCTGATGGCCGTATATTAATGTATTAATGTGTATGTCAACTTATGGAAAAGTATTCAAAGGATGCAATAATACTGTGTGAGTACATAGTAAAAATCTTACCCTAATTCATAACGTACTTACAAAGATGTATAATAATGTAAGTACAATAATTATTGCAAGTATATTAAGTACTAGAGAGATTTTTATCAAGTACTAAAGTTGTAGCATTCCTGCTGACTACTGCTGCATTTTGGCTCTGGAGTCGAGAGGAATTGTTGGGAAAAATTAAGTGTTGCCTTCTTTTCAGCCATGGAAAAAGTGAAGGAATGATCTGAGTTTGGTGTTTCAGCATACTAACTCTGTTCTGTTGTATAACATTCAAGGAAGAGTTGTCTTCAGTACTGATGCAGGACAAATGCATGGAGAGGGTCTTGTGGCTGTGACTGTACAGTTATTTAGCAGAGGTTAATGCAGCGGCTAATAGACTGCAGTGAGGCCATTGTGAGTTAAATGGTTACTACTGGTGCTGAATTCACTTCAGTGGCAGCAATAGTTTTCAATTATTTCAAACAGCTCTGGACTTTTACATTTCAGACAGGTCTACTTCATGGTCATACATGCTTATAACTGTACTGTATGTTTTGAATTTCATTAAAGCCACAGTCAAACTTTTACGTGTCGGTTTAAAAAGGTACTGTAAATGTATTTTTTTTTTCGATTTTTGTGATGTTTTTATTATTATTTATGTAAATATCATGGAATGCAACTATTATCAAGTATCACTGCGCTTGCTGTCGGTGTCTAGAGTGATGTAAAGCGCCCGCTGGAGAGAGGGCGTTTGAGTCTTTGTGTACACGCTTCGCCGAATGTAAATCCAAGCCAAATAAAGAACCTTGGAGCTCCGAAGGCCAAGCCGCTTTTGTGACCATCTCTGCTCCATGCAGATTCGCACTGCGCGTCCCTGAAGTGCAAAAAGGTTTTTCAACATCCGCCGCGCAAGCATTTCAAGTAATCCTGTTCGCTGCCTAATTGATAAAAATGAGAGGGAGGCGGGATTGGATTGGGAAGGGGGGAAAAAAAAAAAAAAAAAAGGTCCGTCGGGGTTAATTTTCCTCCATAAAGCCGCACGCTGCACTAACAGTCAGCTAGAGATGGAATTTCATTAACCCAAGAGGGGAGCAGGGGAGTCTCTAATGTAGACCAATGTATTCTGAAAACAACGGCATGCATTTTAGATGAGGTGGTCATTAGGCAATAGATTGTATGCAGGCATGTGCTGAGCTATACATCGCTGTAAATGGCTTATAGAGCGTACATGTTGAATGTCGAGTGGCTATCCTGCTATGTTTTACACTCTGTTTCTTGCTGCAGAGATTTTGCGGTTTGCTATTTTGGCAACACGCTGAGTTCCTTTATGACCGTCTGCCACGCATCGGTCAGTATTACTGTTTACTATTGTTTCCTTCTTTTATTGCCTCTTTTATAAATGCAGAAATACTGTTTTTTCTATCCGCCTGCTCTTTTTGTGCCTGGTGAAATGAATACCAATCATTACTATCCTCATTACCCATTACTGTGCTCCTGAAATAACAACAATACGCTTTGATGACATCTGTTCAACACTTCCTAATTTGTTGCAAATTAAGTCCCATTCAGTCTCACAATAGGTCTGTGTCGGAGGCAGCTACGCAAACACAGGCGCGATACACTTTGTGTAATTATACTTGCTGACTTTGTGTGGCTTTTTATGCGATGTGTGTGTTCCACAAGTAGGCCTACGCACACGTGACAACTTGGTCACGTCTTGCCACCCTCAGCCAGTGGCTTGAATACACACATGACTGTGTTGTTCCTTGTAGAGCGACTCTTAGTTTAGTTTAATTGCACAAAAAAAAAAAAAAGAATTAGCAACGAAAGAAAGGTAAAGAAATGTACATGTGCAAGTGAGGTAAAAAGCCCAAGATTAGCTTATATCAAAACCTTACCGAGGTTCTATTTAAAACTAAGTTACAGTCATTGAAAATTAATTTTAAATACAATAATGAAAATACAATTACTGAAATGTAGTAACATAATAGTGTTTAGTAAACTGGTACAACAAATCACAAAATCATAAATCATATATAAATCTCCAGGATATTGGGGAAGTGATCAAATGTATAACAGAGCATTAGCAGCTGCCAGAAATCAAATCTCTTATCTTTTATAGTCTGGCACCCAGCATCATGGATCTGGGTGGGGACCAGTCTATGGTGGGGACCCATAGGTGCAGCTCCACCTGTATGACATCATACTCTTCCCATCAGAGAAGCAGCAGTTGTAATAGAAGTTGATGTCATAGTATTAGTAGAAGCCATAGTGGTGATAGTAGTAATAATAGTAAAAGCAGCAGTAGTTGTTGTAGTAATAGTATTAATATGGTTGCAGTAGTGCTAGAAGTAGTAATAGGGGTAGTAGTACTTGTAGGGGTAGTAGTAGTAGCCTACTACTAATAGTAGTAGTTGTAGTGTTAATAGTTGTAGTAGTATCAGTAGTTGTACTAATGTTAGTAGCAGTAATACTAGTAGTAATTGCAGAAGTAGCATTAGTAGTAGCAGTGTAAGTAGTAATAGTGGTGTTATTACCTCCGCCAAGGAGGTTATGTATTCGGTGCCGTTTGTTTGTTTGTTTGTTTGTTTGTCTGTTTGTCAGGATTATGGAAAAACTACTGGCCCGATTTTCATGAAACTTTGTGGAAGGGAGTAGCATGGGCCAAGGAAGAACCCATTAAATTTTGGAGCGGATCCAGATCCGACTCACAAACAAGCAATAATAGCACAAACCTTGGTGGAGGTCTGCGCTCTCTGAGTTCCCTTCTAGTTGTAGAATTATTTGTAGTAGTGGTATTAGTAGTTGTAATAGTATTAGCAGTAATTGTAGCAGCAGGTCAAAGATCCTGTTCATGATGCCAATTAACTGTGGAACAATTCCATGTTCTATATGATCTTCCTTGGTTCTTCAGTAAATTATTGTACCACTATTATTGTACCACCACACACCAACAGTCTTCTGTCTATATTCAAGGTTTATTCATGCATGGAGAGAAAGACAGTACAAGTACACAGTTCTCTAAGAGGGAATCACTGTAACAGAGCTGATCCACAGGCACCACACTTCCTGGACAAAGCGGCGCCCCATCTGCTCCATGCAGGGAACAACACTTGTACTTACTTAGTTTGGCATTCCTTGTTAGAACTGAACTGGCTCTTCTCCCTGATGAACACACATGGGATTTTCACATGATGCCACATGATGACCCATATTCCACAAATTCCACAGCAGTAAAAGTGCTTTAGTAATCACATTGATCACATTATCACTGCAACACTACAGGCCATTCAGTTCACAGTAAGCCCAGTCAGGACACTGCGCACATAGAAGCGCATCTACAATGACATAAAAAAAACATTCTCATCAAACGATTGCCACTTTTTAAAGGATTGTAAGTAACTGAGCTGCTTGTTCACACTGCGAGCGTCTTGGTCGATGTGTCGATCTGTTCTGACAGATTGTGGGCGGGGCCAGAGGCTCCGACTGCATCTATGTAGCGGTCTTAGATTAGATTAGATTAGATTAGCCTTTATTGTCTCCCTTAGGAGAAATTTGTCTTGGGCATTCGAGAGAACACAGGTGACGTAGCAGCACACAGCCTCTCCATATACACACAATATATCTGTATACATGTACAATCAAACTACAGTTAACATTCAGTAACACACACAGATCCATATACACCAGAACATACACACCAAGAATATTGCCTGATGCCCTACGCCAAAATATTGCAAAGATGCCCTACATCAAGATATTGCACGTTCCCCCCAATAAAAGCCATAACGTTAATAAATATTGCACATTGCCCCCACTAAAGGCCATAACGTTAAATATTGCACAGATGCCCTACACCAAGATATTGCACATTCCCCCAATAAAAGCCACAACGTTTCACCAACAGACCTGGGATCGAAGATCATTTCTTTAGTTTTTTTAACATTTAACATCGGGGGCCAGTTGCATAAAGCCTTAGACTGGTCTTAGAATCTCAAATTGGACTAGGCTAATTAAGACTGTCTGTTACTTAAATATTACAACTGACTTATTTTGAGGTAGGAAAGTTAGCCACCTTCCCCCCGGCTAATCTTGAGTTAAGAACTTTGTTGTTATGGCAACGATTCGGCCTAACTGTCAGAGTGGGACGTTTAAATACTGAAGCTGTTTCATACAAGATGCCAAATCTTTGGTTTTTGGGAAGAATCTGAAGAAGAGAGCGAGTCTATAGAGACAGAAACAACACATTAGAGATCTACAACAACCAAGAAGTAGTAGGATAAATGTCTATAGCAAGTTTGACTTCAGGTCACATTTAAGTCTAAGACCAGGTCTATCTTTATGCAACTGGCCCCAGGTTCTGCCCCTCACACCACTTCACAACCTCTTCTATCTCTGACTTACACATAGCAGCGTCTGAATCTTTCTGTCAGTAAACTGAGTATGGCTGTATCATCAGAAAACTTGATAATTGTGTTTCTGCAATCATTTGTATATAATGTGAAAAGAAGGGGAGAGCTTACGCAGCCTTGAGGAGCTCCAGTGCTTATAACCTGTATGTCAGAGAGAGCTGAATTAACTTTCACCTGCTGTTGTCTTCCTATGAGAAATGCATTCACCTCCATCTGTTTCAGCTTGTTCAACAGGGTCTGAGGGAGTATGGTATTAAATGCTGAGCTAAAGTCCATAAACATTAGTCTAGCATAAACTATAGGATTTTCAAAGTGCCTCTACCATCATTATAAGCAAATTGGTAGGGGTCCAAGAGATGTTGTACCTCACTTTTTTCGGTTCCCTACCATAATGTTGCAGCTACAAAGTTTTGAACAGGCAAATCATTTCAATTTATGTTAGTTAACATAGCCAGGCAAGCATTAATTAGGTAGCATTAATCAAAAATAAACAAATAAAACGCGATAAAATGACTTCAGAGCTTACCAGTGACCCTAATGAGGAATGCAACCGTTCTCCAAGCATCTCCATTTACTCCCGCAGTCTTTCTAATAAACTTTGTAGAGAACTGGGAAGCTTTGCATGGCTTTAATCAACCTCTCCATTTTGCACTTGCTAGGAGGAATAATTGAAACTAAATCACATCAGTAGGCAAACTTCAGCTGAGTTCCCCGGTCGCTCTGCTGTGGAGGAAATGAATGGCCCGACACTGACGTGGTGTTCGTGTTGCTCAGTGTGAACACACACATAGCGCTTGGTTGACAAAGCAATGACACTTTTACAGACAAGACCATTTTAGAGGTAATGGATAATGAAATTCAGGTAATGATTGCATTTTGATGGCATCCTGAAAATGAATTCTCAACTCCACTATACATTCCAAAGCCTCATTACACTGAGTTAGGTTAGAATTGAACATTCAGAGACTTGTATTAAATATATATATTTTTTACCCCCTTTCACTGGAGAGCTGGAGAGCCATTACGCTTCCTGCACCGCCATCAGGGGAACGATAAGCCAGCCACAACGCTTTGGTGCGTATCATCATTCCTACAATAACTGCTCAGTGGGAATCACGTGTACGATGAGAGCGATCAGATGTATCCATCATCATCCACATAACATTACAGCCCAGCCAAGATTAAATACAGATATTACACGTTACTGTGATGTTTGAAAGGCCTCTCCCTGATTTATCTCTTAATAACATGGTTACCTTCTGTTGTCAGGCTGGCAGTGCTAAACAGATGCGGTGGGAAGGGCCGGGCGTCCCGACAGTACCATGAGACTGCTGAAAACCTGTTGGAGCGCTCTGTTCTGTTCTTTTGCTTAAAGTTGAAATATTTTTAACTTGTAAAAACACGCTCAGCTCTCAGCGCCGTCAGGAACATGCTGCTGTATCGCCGTTCCATTGAAGACAGGCAGATGAGGAAGGCAGCGCTGTAGACAGAGCCTCCTGTGGATGAAGAGATTCTCTGTTCTTATTTGTCACTTTCAGAAAAATAAGAATCAAAACTACAGTGTCCAAAGTTCCAAAGAAAATTGTGTATTTTGTGTTTTAGGGAGGGTTTCTTCCTTTAGAAATGCTGGGTGGTTTTGCAATGCGGCTTGTTGTTCTCAAATGTGGGTCAGGATCCGGAAGGAGATTGAATTGATTGATCGAATTTATTTGACAGTTTCATTTTAAAAAACACCGGCTCTGCCAAGGCATTGACGGCATACATAAAAGGAAAAAGGATAAGACAATAAAGCCCAGAGGCTTTATAAATCATGAGATGATTTTTGGAGGACTGCAAGATGATTTATGTAAAAAAAATCATTTCTAATGTAATATTGGCAATGAATGAAGTAGTAGAGCGTGCAACAAACATCATCATTTGGTGTCAAAAGTTCACTATCCTGCACATTTACACCTGCAATAAGTAGGACAAAAGAGCTAAACGTGACTCAAGTCCATCAAAATCTGATAAAAGACAGCTAAACTTGACTCAAGCCCATCTAAATCTGACAAAAGACAGTTGAACCTGATGGAAGTCCAGCTAAATCTGATACAACTCCATCTAAGTCTGGCAAACTTCATGTAAGTTTGACAAAAGACAGCTAAACCTGACTCAAGTCCATCTAAATCTGACAAAAGACAGCTAAACCTGACTCAGATCCATCTAAATCTGACAAAAGACAGCTAAACCTGACTCAGATCCATCTAAATCTGACAAAAGACAGCTAAACCTGACTCAAATCCATCTAAATCTGACAAAAGACAGCTATACCTGACTCAAATCCATCTAAATCTGACAAAAGACAGCTAAACCTGACTCAAATCCATCTAAATCTGACAAAAGACAGCTAAACCTGACTCAAATCCATCTAAATCTGACAAAAGACAGCTGAACCTGACTCAAGTCCATCTAAATCTGACAAAAGACAGCTAAACCTGACTCAAGTCCAGCTAAATCTGATACAACCCCATCTAAGTCTGGCAAACTTCATATAAGTTTGACAAAAGACAGCTAAACCTGACTCAAATCCATCTAAATCTGACAAAAGACGGCTAAACCTAACTCAAGTCCATCTAAATCTGACAAAAGACAGCTAAACCTGACTCAAGTCCATCTAAATCTGACAAAAGACAGCTAAACCTGACTCAAGTCCAGCTAAATCTGATACAACCCCATCTAAGTCTGGCAAACTTCATATAAGTTTGACAAAAGACAGCTAAACCTGACTCAAATCCATCTAAATCTGACAAAAGACGGCTAAACCTGACTCAAGTCCATCTAAATCTGACAAAAGACGGCTAAACCTGACTCAAATCCATCTAAATCTGACAAAAGACGGCTAAACCTGACTCAAGTCCATCTAAATCTGACAAAAGACGGTTAAACCTGACTCAAGTCCATCTAAATCTGACAAAGTACATCTACGAAGGACAAAGCAAGCTGAGGATGTCCTACCATGGCCACCGTACTCAAGGCTACCACCGCCTGTTACACAGCGGTGATGCTGAACCAACACTAGATATCTCCTACAGGTTCACTGTTGCTTCAGAATGTTCCTTGTAGCATCTGTGGTCCAAAAAAAACCCCCAAAAAAACATCTGCAACTGATTATGAGTGTTAATCCGCGTGTTAAGGAGCCAATCAGCTGGACGTGACACTTGGCGCTTCGCCGTATTAACGCCTGATGAAACTGAGCGGTCGTCACTCGACGTGCGAGGAGCGGAGAGCGGCGAGGTCGGCTGCGATGTCACATCTAAATTGACGCGTGAGGACCCTTCATGTCCTCCTGTTCTCCTGCCGCATGCGTGGAGGACAATCAACGAAGCTCTCCCACGATTCCTTTAATGACGTGACCTCTGACCCCGCCGCTCCGACCCGTGCCTCGTCTCTCCTTCTCCTCTCCACTTGATTGACTTCATCCTCATTTAGATTCATCCTCACAGCTGACGGCGGGATATAAGCAGGATTTTTGCATGAAAGATGCAACAGGCATGGCGGCTGTCATCATTTTATATCGGTGTGAAGTTAACAGTGTTGGGGGGTAACGCGTTACAAAGTAACGCATTACTGTAATCACATTACATTTGTCTGTAACGCAGTAATGTAGATAGATAGATAGATAGATTTATTTGACAAAAATTGAAAAACATACATGATAGACTAATCATGATAACAGTCCCCATATAAGATTTTTAAAATTGTCGAGGATTAAAATACACAAAAAAACCCAAGGGCTTATTTCCATTGTGTTCCTCTTTCACAGTACAAGATGGCAGATTGAATAAGAATAAGAAAGTGTCAAGCAATAATGACATTTTGCTAAAATAAAACAACCAGTGAAACAAATAAAACAATCAGAAAAACAAATAAAATAAAACAAATAAAACAAACAGTAAATCATGCAAACATTTATGAATCTACCAATTATGCGTTACGGTTCCTAAATTCAGTAATCACATTACAGTTACTAATCAAAAAATTATGTCGTTACTCGCGTTACATAAATTCTTCAATTATTCTTCTGCAGGATCTGGGATCTGCAGGATTATCTGGGCGGATAGAAAAAAATCCTCAAACGTGCCTTTTCAGGCACGCTTGCGCAACGACGTCTGACCTCTGACCTCTCGTGTGACTTTGGCTAGAGACAGTTTGTGCGGGAGATGGGACAAAAATAGCAGAGCGGTCTACAACTTTTGAGGGGTGGAGATATGCAAATTAGTTCCAATTTGTTATACTTACTATTTGGCTCAATGAGATGAACATTCATTTGATTATTTAACGTGACTTTTTAACTTGTATTAAAGAACATAAAAGAAAGATCTTGTGTATGTCCTTCTTATTAGGATAGGGATTTGTGCTGATATGTGGGCATATGTAAGGTTTAACATTATATTGTTAACTGGCAATTACATGACAATGCATCTCAGGCGATGTTGCGGAGTAACGCCAAAGTAATCTAACGAGTAGTGTAACGAATTACTTCCTACAGGGAGTAAATAAGTAAAGTAATGCATTACTTTTTTTTAAAAGTAACGAGTAATGTGTAATACATTACTTTTTTTGAGTAACGACCCCAACACTGGAAGTTAATTTCCACGCGTTGTGAGATCATTAAGGCACTTTGATGCTAGCAGGAGATGAAGTGCTGATGATACCTGTTTAAAGAGAGAAAGACGGAGAGAATGAAAGTTTTGGAGAAAGATAATGAGATGGAGAAAGGGAGTAAGAGTGGGGAGAGAGGAGAGAGGATTGACAGTGTTGACATCAACTTCTATCCTTTCTTCTCTCCTATTTTTCCTCTCCTTTCCTCTTTTCTTCTCAGAATGAAAGTTTTAGTTTATTCGTCACACTTCGCCTCCTCATTTCCTCCCCTCTAATCTCTCGTCACCTCCTCTACTTTCTCTTCCCCTCTTTCCTCTCGTCTCTTCTCGTCTAATCTCCTTTCATTGCATCATATCTCATCACTCTTTTCCCCTCCTCTCCTCCTGTCTTCTTCATCTCATTTCGTTGAATCCTTCTCCTCCTCTTTTCTTGTATAACCTCTCCTTTCTCCTCCTCTCTCCTCCTCCTCCTCACTTCTCATCTCATTTCCCCTCTTTTCTCCGTTCTTTCTCCTCTTCTCCATTTCCTCTATGCTCCTTTCCTCTTTCCTCATCTCCTCTCCTCTTTTCATGTGTAATCTCCCCTTTCCTCTCCTCCTCTCTTCTCATCACATCACTCTTGTTTTCTCTCCTTCTCCTTCCTCTCCCCATCTCTTCTTTTCTCCTCTAGTGACATCACTTCTTCCCCTCCTCTCCCTTTCTTTTCTTCATCTCGCCAGCCCTCATTTCATTGCTCCATCCTCCTCGTCTCCTCTCCTCTTTTTTCATGTAACCTCTCCTTTCCTCTTCTCCTCTCATCACATTGTTTGTTTTCTCTCCTCCTCCTTCCTCTTCTCATCTCTTTTCTCCTCTCATCACATCACTTCTTCCCCTCCTCTTCTCATCTCTTTTCTCCTCTCATCACATCACTTCTTCCCGTCCTCTCCTCCTGTTTTCTCCTCTTCTGAACATCTCAACACTCCTCTCATTTCATCGCTCCTCTCCTCTTCTTTCTCTCGTCTCTTAACATTTCTTCACCTCTCTCCTCTACTTGTCTCTTTTCTCTCTTCTTTCATCATCTTTTCCTAACATCTCATCACTCCTCTCTGCTCCTCTCCCCTTTTGTCATCTCATTTCATCACTACATTCCTCTCCTCTCCTCTCCTCTGCTCATCTCTCACCTCTTCTCCTCCATTTTAATCTCTTCTGTGTTTCATCTCTCCTGTCTGTCTGCAGCAGCGGTCTGTGCAGCTTCATATGAAGTGTTGGCAGAAAGCCTGTGAGGATTTAAACTGACCTGTGCTGTCACTCTGCACTCTGTAGGAGATGTGAATATACAGCACTGATGCAGTGTGTATGAAAGCTTAAAATAACAATAAATCTATGATATATTCGATATCAGTCTGTCTGTCTGTGTGACCCAGTGTGTTCGAGCCTAACTCCTCCTGTTCCTCCTGATCGTCCGGCTCCTTTGATTTTTCTATGTTGAAAGTGAAAAGGATTTCTGATTCCCTTTTACCAATTGTTTCGTCCTTTAAATATGTGAAACCATGACATTAGAAATATTTAAAAAAATATATATATATTTTCTAATAGGGCTGGGCGATATGGTTGAAATCAATATCATAAGGATTTTTCGCAATATCAATATATATGGTTCATGTATGCAAAATCACGTTAAATAATCAAATGAATGTTCATCTCATTGAGCCAAATGGTAATGTTAGGTGTGATGTCAAACAAAACTGAAATTTTCAAATTATATTAATAATAATTAATATAAAAATTAATTAATACAAATTAATAATATTTAAGGAAAATTTGCTTATCATCAATTTAGACAGCAGAAATGTGTCACGATATCAAAATATCTTCATATCATCACGATATGATTCCACTGAAAGACGATAAACGATAATATTGAATTATCGCCCAGCCCTACTTTCTAACAAACTAGGGGCTAGGTGTGATAAATAAATGTTTTTCATTGTGGCTTCAAAACTGGCATTAACATCATTTTACAGTTTGACTGAACCGGAATCCCTTATTTGGGCAGAAAATGTACGTCACTCTTTGATGGTCTTCTGTCTTTTTAAGTGATGTTTGGGTCGTAAACCATTTCCTGTGGGCGTGTCTTATGGGCGTGGCCAGCAGTCAGACGGCTGTGGCTATCAAGGTGAGGCTATCAACGCTGCCGAGCAGACAGTCACAGCAACAACAACAACAATGGAGGAAAGCAGGAAGAAAAGAAAGAACAGAGGGGCTAAACGTTCAGAAACACAGGTGAGATGCCAGTTTGCTTTGTTTTTCTGCATAACAAGCTGAGTTCATCCATCAGCTCATCAAGATGAGTGACAAGTATTGGGGGCGAATCTTGACCAACTGATGAGGAGCGGGGCGGGACCTGCAACACACTTTACTGCCTCCGGGGGAAAGGTTGCATATTGTAGCTTTAAGACAGCAGTTCGAACCTGAGGTGGATGTGGATTTGTTTCTGTTGGATCCACTGAATAGTACAGAAGAAAGAGAGAATGAAAGAAAGAAAGAAAGAAAGAATTTTTAGCTTTGTTTAATGTCACATAAATGGTCCATCCCACATGAGATTACATAACTCCTTCTTGCCTCTCTTCCTCTCTCTCCTCCTCTCCTCTCCTCTCCTCTCCTCTCCTCTCCTCTCCTCTCCTCTCTCATCCTCTCCTCTCCTCTCTCATCCTCTCCTCTCCTCTCCTCTCTCTCCTAGTGTAAACAGTTTGACCGGCCAGAGACCGTTGGCGTTGCCCCCGGCGACAACTCCTCCAAACTAACAGGGCGGCTGTCAGATCTCACGTTTCCGCGGCAACGGCCTCAGACTACAAAATAGGGGGGACAGAAGGATGGATGGTGTGAACAGTGTTTGTGTGTGTGTGTGTGTGTGTAAACAAATAGCAGGGGATACAGACGAGAAGACAGAAGAGAGAGGGAAGGAGTGTGTGCACCTGTCTGTGTGTGTGTGTGTGTGTGTGTGTGTGTGTGTGTGTGTGCATGTGTGTGTGTGCCTGTGTGTGTGTGCCTGTGTGTGTGTGCGTTGGCCCTCAGTGGGTCAATTATATTTGCTATTGTCCACACCGAGCTCCTCTTAACCAGCTGTACCTGGGGTGGGTTTAGGAACTCCACTTCATAAGAATGGAAATTCACATCTATCTGCAGTGGGAGGTGTGTGTGTGTGTGTGTGTGTGTGTGTGTGTGTGTGTGTGTGTGTGTGTGTGTGTGTGTGTGTTTCATGGCAAAGAATCAAGACAAGAAAACAGCTGTCATCCCTGTAACAGAATTGTTTGCGTAGCTCCGTAAAATGATAGAGAGACATAGAAACAGACAGGGAGAGAGAGAGAGAGAGGGAAAGAGTTACAGTTGGAGAGATTTGTTTTATTTGAAACAGAGCAAGAGAAAGGAGAGACAGAAAAGAGAGACAAAAAGAAAGGAGGGAAGGAAGAGCTATATAGAAAGAGCGGGAGAGTTACATTGAATATTGAAAGAGAGAGGGGAGAAAGGGAATTAAAGACAGAAAGAGAGAGAAAGAGAGAGAGAGTTACAGAGTGATAGAAAGTTATATAGAAAGAGAGAGAGACCGCAGAGATAAAGAGAGGTTCAGGAAGAGTGGAGAGAGTTTTATTTGAATTCTCTCACTTCTTGTGCACAGAAAACACATTTAACACATATGTGCTTATTTCACAAAGTTTTCAGGAGGTCAGGCTGACTTGGAAGGAGAGCTAAACCGGAGAGGAGTGAGAGACAGAGGGAACCCGGCTGCTCATGCTGCTGAACGAGAAGCTGAGCTCCAGGATGCAGCACCTGAGAAGAAGAGGTGGAAATGGGGAAGCAGGAGGTGTGAGGAGGGAGACTGAAGAGCTGGGAATCCTGTGTGAAAAGCTGCAGGAGGAGGCAGACAGTTTAATGGCTGAGAGGGAGCATTATAAAGGACAAGGTCACAGCCTTCACCGAAACACAGAGAGCAGCACACAACAGGTGAAGAAGAAGAAGAAGAAAAACACTTTCCTTTTACTCAGGACTGCAAAGCATGGCTGTGTTGCCCATTCATCACAGACAGAAGGCTGGTATCAAAAGCAAACCAGCTGTCTTTAACTTTGCTTTAAGGAAGACGCAGACTGAGCAACATCGACTTTCCACTTTTAAAGGTCCCATATGGTGTAAAACAAGATTTCCCTTGCCTCTGTGATGATAAAGGAGTTGGATGGTCTATCTAAACATGGTGAAAGTATCAAAACGCACGGTCGCCAACTAAATCCACACAATCCATATTAGAAAAGTGAGCCTCTAAACGAGCCGTTTGGACTTCCGTAACTTTGTGGCGTCACAAAGGTTCGCTCATTATCATTTTTGTAAGAAATAATAGACTAACAAAGTGTTTTTTTCAAAGCGGTTGAGTGGTTGTCATTGTTTATTAACCGGAGAGTTTTCCCTACCTGTAGCCGCCGGGCCGCGGCGTCTCACGTTTCACTCTTGAAACGGTTAGCCAATCGGAACAGAGGGGTCGTTAATATTAATGAGCCTTAAAGACACAGCGACAGAAACAGCGAGAGAGAGAGAGATGCTGGAAAATGAACAAATGGATTGAGAGTGTTTTTGGTGCATGACACCACACACACAGCTTTGAATGGACCTCAAGACATAAAATAAAACACTGGAAAGTGGAGAATATGGGACCTTTAAGTGTTGGCTAGATCATGATTGATTGATTGATTAGTTTATTAATAAAGTGTCATACACACAAGCTGCCCAGCCCACATGGATTTGCAAGACACTAACAAGTAGTTACATGGCTGTACAACGTCATAACAAAAAAGTTTCAGCAAACTCAGATACAACGGAAACAAAACATCCTGCCTTTTTCCTCCATACTTTACAAATGAAGGGAACAATAAACTTCCCTTTCTAAAACATAGTTAAAGTTTTTCATAATCATCTAGCCGAAATAAATTCATAAAAAAACAGCAGTCGTTTTGCTATACAACACAGTTCTTAGATCAACATCTGCCAGACAGTGGGACATAAAATAAATCTCATTCTCAGTTTCTCCCAAATCACAAAGTAGACAAAGTGTTCCTTCATCTTCAGGAGTTTTACTAAACCTGCCTGTTTCTTGCTTGAGTGTTTCTGATCTCCTGGCCGTCTTCACATCTTCACAAGCTCTTCATAAAAAAAACATGCCTTTGAAATTTAAGAAAAGATTTCTGTGTAGCATTAATTGACTGCACAGAATTCTTTGTCGGGAGATTTTTTACTTGTTTCTGTTGGCATAAATGTATAGAATTTCAGTAAATACAGTAAATATTCAACAAAGTTGCAGCTGATTGGTATTTATCCACAGTAAGCTCGCCTACACACACACACCATTTCAGAGAGACTGATTTTGGAAGGCCACAGTGTTGTGTGCAGTTAGCGCAGAGCCAGTTAGGCTTTTTTCATCTGAGTCCCACACAGCAAAGAAAAGCTGTAATGAAACACCTTTCACTGCAGCAGATTACAGTCCTGCCAGCAGCGCCGGGATCAGACGGGTCTCCACAAACCTTTTCATGAGGGAAAACACATTTAGAAGAATTTCCCAAAAAAAATATTACATAACTGAATAAGTCACATAACCAAGAACTAAACTTTAAAGCACATAACCGTTTAGTCTCATTCAATATCGATTTTGAGACATTCGAGAACCGAAATCCCAGGCTCAGTCCGGATATAGTGTCACTCCTGGAACCGGCGTTTGTGTCGGCACTTCTGTTGGGTCTCGGACTTCAAGAGTCTCTGCTGGAGACAAATCCTTGTGCTTGGAGGGACGCTTTATCTCACAGGTCACAGGTTGAGATCCCATCAGGTGAGGCGGCTCGATAGGCGAGTGGATAAGGCTGGTGGACTATAAGACCTCCAGGCTTCAGAGCAAAGTTGTCCTGCAGATCCTTCCTCCTGTGCAGTGACCTCCTGCTCCACCTCCACTTGTACTGCTGTTTGAGTCATACTGCATGATGGACTTAAATAGTTTTTCATCCCTTTAATGTTAATTCTGACCATTTATACATGCATACGCCACGGTTAAAGATGTTTTTAAATCAGTTTTGCCAAATCTCTCGGGCTCATTCACTCCCATTCAATTCCCAACAGCAGAAAAAACAACTGGAGACTTCTAATTCACTCAGTTAAGGTACCGTATTTCCTCTAATAGTGGCCGGTAGTCAATTAAAAGCCGGGTCTCTGATAATGGCCGGGGCCGTGGTCGACACGAACAAATAAAGGCCGGCCCCAAATACAGGCCGGGGAAAAAACAAAGGAAAAAACAATGGTGGATACCGGTAAACTCCTGGTGCCTGTTATATAATGTAACTGTAGTAAGTTTGTAGTAACGCAACAGTAACAGCATAATACAGTAACAAAAATTTAACAGTAAAGTCTAGAAGAGCCGCACTATTAAATTATTTTATCCCCATTCAAGTTAGCAGAGGAAGCTAACCGGAGCCCGCTCGGCCAGCGGAAGTCTCTGGAGCGTGCCGTCGTCGATTACCGTAATTATCGTAATGCATTGCAGTAACAAAAAAAACGGCTACCTAACGAACCCCAACAGAAGCAGATCAGAAAACAAGGAGGCTTCGTACTAAAATATGAGCAAATATACTTATCAAACAGAGGGAATTAGAAATAAAGGTCTGTCTCTAATATAAGCCTGCTTCCAATAAAGGCCTGGTAGCCTCTGCAGTTGAGGCAAATAAAGGCCCGGGCCAATATTAGAGGAAATACGGTAATCCTTTACTGTGTATGAGAAGCCATCAATCATGTTTTGCAAAGTTGCATCAGAACGCAAATAGGCTATAAACTTTTACATACTGAAAGAAGTTCTGTTCACTGTTTCATATTAATGTGTCACATTCAGGAATCTGGTTTCTGCTTGTAAACAAGAAGAGGCAAGATACCGCCTCTGGGTCGCAATGTGTCTGATTTACAGGTTTTCTTCTCCAATATAAATCTTTCAGCCAATAGCTAATGTTGTCTGCGGTTACATTAGGACCCGCCTCCTGTCAATCACAAGCCAGTCAAGCCAACAGACAAACCAAAGCAAGATGCCAGCTGTAGTCTGTAAAATGAAACAATTACGTCTTAGTGAAGAAACAAAACCTCTGCACACTTAGGTCCATGCAAGTTTCTTTATTTCTGTGTTTGACCCTCATCAACACACACTGGGCAGGAATATAAGAGACTCCCAGCAGTGTAATTAGTAGTATGCAAAACACCTGTGTTGCACCACTCCCAGAGGGAAGTGTAGTTCTTTGTTATGAATCTGTAGTCCTTTCAGATATCCATCCATCCGTCCGTCCAGACCTGCTGCCCTCGGTGGGTAAAGGTCCTCTGTCTCAGATGTGTCATCTCTACTCCAGCTGCTGCAGAGGGGACGATGCGTTTAAGGTCAGCGAGAGCTTCCTCCTTTCCCCCATCGGACAAACTCTGGTGGCCTTGTGTGTTTTTTTTCCACGGAGGGTCACACACTTACCAGATGTGACAGGTCTAAGTGTTCTATGGGACGACTAGTGTATTTTTACCACATGCCCTCCACACACATTTCACATCTGCGCAAGAGATTTGCTTGTAGCTCTGTGTGTGTCTTCATCAGCAAACAGGACAGCAGCAGTGTGTCTGCAGGCTTCTCCTAATGCTGCTGAGCATGTGCAAAGACCAGCTACAGCCAGCCATGCTAACTGTGGAAACACAGCCAGGAGCCAGCTGCCTAAAGCTAGTTTAAGACTAGTCTAAGCCTTAGACTGGTCTTAGATTCTCAGGTTGGACTAGGCTAATTAAGACTGTCTGTTACTTAAATATTACGACTTATTTTGAGGTAGGAAAGTTAGCCCCTCCCCCCTGGCTAATCTTGAGTTAAGAACTTTGTTGTTATGGCAACAAGTCGGCCTAACTGTCAGAGTGGAACGTTTAAACACTGAAGCTGTTTCATACAAGATGCCAAATCTGTGGTTTTTGGGAAGAGTCTGAAGAAGAGAGCGAGTCTTTAGAGACAGAAACAACCCATTAAAGATCTACAACAACCAAGAAGTAGTAGTAATCTTGAGTTAAGAACTTTGTTGTTATGGCAACGAGTCGGCCTAACTGTCAGAGTGGCGAGATGGCAAATCTCTGGTTTTTGGAAAGACCTGAAGAAGAGAGCGAGTCTTTAGAGACAGAAACAACCTGTTAGAGATCTACAACAATCAAGAAATAGTAGGAACAGGTAAATATGCAGTAAGTGTCTATAGCAAGTTTGATTTAAGGTCACATTTCAGTCTAAGACTAGGTCTATCTTTATGCAACTGGCCCCAGGTCAGTTAGACGCTGTCCAGATGACAGATGCACACAACATGATCTCCTAGAAAGTTATGAAATGAACACGAACTCTGAAACGCAGATTTCCGTGGACACAAATGTTAATTGGACACAGAACTGGACACAAATTATGTAAAAATGATGTTCCTCCACGACAAATTGGATTCTGTGACGATAACACATACTGGATATGACATTTTCAGCTAAAGTTTGACTAAGTTTGGTTAAGTTTAGGCAACTATTTTTGCCTTTGACAGTTCAAAGTAGAGAGAGACAGGAAAGACTTGCAACAGGGGTCCTGGGCCGGATTTGAACCCAGGATGTTGCGGCTAAAGTTTATGGTTAAATTCAGGCAACTGAAACAGCTTGGTTAAGGTTCGGGAAATGCTTTGGTCACGGTTACATAAGAAAAACATTTGCTAAAAATATCAATTTGACTCGTGGTAGAAATTAACTCCGGTCTCCGGCACTGAAGTCAAACTCCTCCACCCACCCACCACAACACCCTTCCTTTCCACTGAGCTTCTTCACTGTGACACTACTTCTTAACCCGAAAACAGAACTTCAACACTTTCCGTGCCACCAACACGTGATTTGCTGTTAACAAGTCGCGTTTCATTTCAAGTTATTTGTGTGAGATCAGGCTGGATGCTGTCTGTCGTAGATGTTTTGCTGTTTTATGTTGTTGACGAGGCCAGACGGAGAATAATTATAAGCATCTGATGACTTGTAAGCACGCACAGCCTCACCAGGAATGAGACCTGGGGTGATGGATGATAAGATGGTTATAAATA
Organism: Centroberyx affinis; assembly: GCF_046629955.1. Lineage (NCBI taxonomy): Eukaryota > Metazoa > Chordata > Actinopteri > Beryciformes > Berycidae > Centroberyx > Centroberyx affinis. Next base: position 30,171 of record NW_027282356.1, on the reverse strand, counting down.
TCCATGTGCTGGATGGTTATCACAAACATGGAGCTGCAGTTTCTGCTTTCCTCCTCTTCCTCTCTCCTCTTCTGCTGGTCTATCAGCGGAAGACTTTGTTTCTCCTGTTTCTCTCTCCTCTATCTTCCTCCTGGACCTTTCTGCCTTCTCTTCTCTTTGTGGTTTGTCTGTCTGCCACTCTTCCTGTCTCCTCTCCTCCTCTCTTCTCTTCCTCACCCTTCTCTCCTCTCTCCTATTCCTCCTCTCCTACTCTCCTCTCCTCTCTCCTGCTCTCCTCTCCTCTCTCCTCATCTCCTCTCCTCTCTCCTCCTCTTCTCTCCTCATCTCCTCTTCTCCTGCTCTCCTCTTTCCTGCTCTCCTCTCTCCTCTTTCCTGCTCTCCTCTCTCCTCTTTCCTGCTCTCCTCTCTCCTCTTTCCTGCTCTCCTACTCTCCACTCCTCTCTCCTACTCTCCTCTCCTCTCCTCTCCTCTGGTCTGTCTCTCTGTCTGTCTCACCCTGGCTTCTTTACACCTTTTTTGCACTGTTAAATAAAGTGACACTTGTAATAGATCTTGACTAACTCAGCTGGCTGCAACATGTTTGCTGTATTCATATCCTGTTAATACTTTCAGTTACATTAGTTTGGATAGCTGACAGTTTGAGCTAGCTAGAACAACATGCACCAACAATCAGATTTGTTAGATCATCATTTTTATGAACTGCTGCAGGTGAAAATGGTGATTTTGGCTGGATTGGTCAATTTTGAGATATGATATTTTGCGTCTGTAATTACTGTAGTTTCACCAAATACGCAAATAAATAGTAATAGTATAAATAGTTTCACCAAATAGCAAATAAAATGACATACAGATATACAGACATACAGATATTCTCTGTATGCAAGAAACTTCTTGTAGATATAAATAGCTGGTAATTAACAGAGGCTTGTTTGATCTTCTGACATTTCTATTTTATGGGGCATTTTACATAAAAAATAAAAGTGAAAAATCTGTGATTTTGGCCATGTACAACGTATTTTATAAATGATTCAGAAAAAAATCGTACAATCATTCATCAGAATGAAACAGGAAAATATACTTTATCCACTGACAAAAAAAAGTTCTAATATTAGCTAATTTGTTAATAACAATAAATACAAGTCAGAAAACAAAAAATGTATATTTTTGTCCATTTTCAACATCTAAAATTTTGTTCTAATTGAATAAAAGGATATTTTTCACCAGTGGAGCCTCGCCATTAAAGAAAGAAGAAGAGAAGTTGGGCAGAAAGAGTTCACGTCTATGGAAATAAGCAGCAGATGGACGCGGCGGCTCACAGTGAACGTTCTTTATTAAGACATGTTTGTTTTTCAGGGGTTGGTTGGTTTCTTTTCTCCCATCAACATTACAGACATTCAGAGGAAACATTCTCCACGGCGATGTGCAAAACAGCGTATGAAAGGAAAACAGGTACATTCTCATTTACTGTTGGCTTCCAATGCGACTGGCTGGCCTTCAGCCTCGAGAGATACAGAGACTTTTTTTTTTTTTTTTTAAAACAGTTCCAAACACACAAACAAACAACAAGCTCAGTTCATTGCATTGATTTTTAGCGCTGGAAAAAAGAAAAAACGTTCGATTTACACCACAGGTAGAAGGCCGGTGTTGTATTTTTTAAGCAATAAACCCTCAGTGGGCCAATTATACTTGCTATTGTCCACATCGAGCTCCTCTTACCAGCTGTACCTGGGGTGGGTTTAGGAACTCCACTTCATAAGAATGGAAATTCACATCTATCTGCAGTGGGAGGTGCGGAGTGTGTGTATGTGTGTGTGTGTGTGTGTGTGTGTGTGTGTGAGTGAGTAGGGGTGGAAGGGGGATTTAACTTCTTCAGCACATTCTTTTATTTATTTTCTACCTTTTCTTTGTCCGAGGAAGGTAACTGAGCTGGCTTTTTCAGCAAAACCCTGCTTCATTTTCACACAGTTCCGCCCACCATTCACACTGGGAGCTGCCCAGTATGACCACTTTCTTCTTCTGTGGTCACTGGGAGCTGCCCAGTATGACCACTTTCTTCTTCTGTGGTCACTGGGGGGGGGCTGCCCAGTACGACTACAATCTTGTACTGTTGGGGGAATAAACGCACCTTCACCTTCGTCGTTACTGAGGAAGTGGAGATTTCATTTATCCTTAACTTTCCCCCCCCCATTTCAACTTTCCCAGGGTTTTGAACCAGCAACCCCGCTCCTCAACCCCACCCTCCTCCCTCTTCTCTCCCCCACCTCCACCTCCAACCCCTTTCCTATAATTGGCCCCGCTGCAGCACCCCCCGGATCCTCGCCGGACCGTTAAAAGTGAGGAAGGGCTGGTCCCAGAACAGCTGGATCCCTCATTAAAATGGGATTGAAGCGCGGGAAGATTATCACAGCAGCAACGCCTCAGTCATTCATATGCAACATTCATCTTCCTCTTCCCAGGAGTGAAACACAGTGATGTGGTCAGAATACTGTTTAGGTCTGCAATATCCACAACTCACGTACTCATTTTCATATCTCTTGTTGTGTTTTTTTTATTTAATATTCAAATGTGAATCGTAAAGAAAATTTACTCGCCACTGGGAGTTTTGTGCGGTGACAGAATTGAGCCCAGTGGGTTGTGTGCTGTGTGCTGATGCCTATAGAGTGTGTGTGTGTGTGTGTGTGTGTGTGGGGTGGGGTGGGGTGGGGGAACTGAGGTCAACGAGTATATATATATACTGATATATATATCTATGTATATATATAGTGCTGCTGACTGGTGTGTGTATTTTGTGGAGGAATTGAAGTCAGCAAACATATATATGGTGTGTGTGTGTGTGTGTATGTGTGTGTATGCTGTATCTGTGTGTGTGGATATCGGTGTGTATGTATTTTGGCGGGTATTGAGCTCAGTAGGCATACACTGATGGTGTGTGTGTGTGTGTGTGTGTGTGTGTGTTGGGGGAACTGAAGTCAGTGGTTAAATACTGCTGACCAGTGTGTGTGTGTGTGTGTTTATGGGGGAATTGAGCTCTGTGTGTATATGCTGTTGACCAGAGAGTGTGTATATTTGTGTGAGTGTGTGTGAGTGTGAGTGTGTGTGTGTGTTCATGGGGGGTCTGGTTTGATACTCATGCACACATGAGTGATATGATATGAAAGTGCACACAGTATTGCTTCTGAATGACGGAGACACCGTTTTTTTTCTTTTTTCTTTTTTCCGTCCGTTTGCATTTTGCCACAGAGAGTCTGTGTGTGAGGAAACATCTTGGTTTGGTGTCAGGAGATTACAGCGGGGAGCAGAGAGGTGAAGAGTCACACCTGGGCCCCCCTGTCCCAGGTGGCGATGCAGGAGGAACCCATGTAAAAAGGTGAGATATTGGACTCAGCGCCACAGCAGCATGAAACAGCATTACCAACAGCTTTCCCCACAAATCAAACATGTCTAACTGACCTCCATCCCTCCTTCCCTCTTGCTCTCTTTCTCTCCCTGCCAGTGTTGGGCTCGTTACTCAAAAAAAAAATAGTAGTAGTATTTCTCATTAAAGGTGCAACATGCAGCATTTTAACATCAATAAATCATCACCACATTCATTTTGATACATTAGTGTAATTAACGTAAACAAACCAGACCATCATGAGAAGCCTGTTAGCCTCTATCAGCCTCTACTCTGCATCCTCCATTGTTTCTCCACCTGGTGGATCTGGAGGGAAATCTGCTGGATCGCTTTACGGCACAAAAACAGGAAGAGGTTCTGTTCTTCCAGAGCAAACCGGAGCTAAAGCTGAAAGAGTTTCTGGCAGCAGATGGTGGAAGGAGGGAAAGGAAGATGGAGAAATCACTTCCAACATGTTGATCCTCTTCAGGGAGGGGGAGGAGGCAGGAGGCAACAGGGCTGATGGGAAATGTTAATGTGGAGAAACACTAGCACTAACAATGCTACTGGTGTGAGATAGAGGAGAACACCATGGTCTTCTCAACCATGGTCTCATTTATTTACAGTAATTACACCAAGGTATCACAATTAATTTGACAATTTATGGTTAAAAATACTGCATGTAGCACCTTTAATTGTTACTAATTGTTACTTTGCTTATCATTACTATTCCTGTGATATTACTTCTGTTACAACCCCCAAAAATTGGTGACAGCTTCCTCTCTTCCTTCTAAAATCAGAATCAGTCAGTTTCCTCCTCTGTGAACGATCAGGAAACCAAACAGAGATGTTCCTGTCGTTCGTTTAAAACAAAAATCAAAGCAGTGTGAATATTTCCACCCGGAGAAAGTTTCCTGCAATCTGTCTTCATCTAGACTAGTTCATAGACGTTGATCAAGCTTAATGTACCTGCATCAACTAAAGGAGAGAGAGAACTTATTATGAGGAAAATGAATCAGGGATGGAGATGCAATTTGTCGATAATTCAACTTCAAACTGATATTTAGAGGGGGGGAATAACAGAATTTTTGATTGGTAACTATTATTATTAGTGAAATTGAAATAGTAATTTGTTACACCACTCGATACTAGAAAAAAGTAATATCAATTATCAATGCATTACTGAGTAACAAGTTGCTACCCAACTCTGGTCTCTCTCTCTCTCTTTCTCTGTCTCTCTCTCTCTCTCTCTTTCTCTGTCTCTCTCTCTCTCTTTCTCTGTCTCTCTCTCTCTCGGTTTCCCTGAAGCATTCCACTGATAACTCCCAGTGTGGCATCATTTGTTTCACTCCGTCTCGATCTTCCACCTCTCCTCCTCCTCCTCCTCACCTCCAGTTATGAAAATATTTTGCTATTTTTCTCTCCATGACATCCACCCTGTTTTTTGTTTCTTTCCACCTTTGTTTTTCCTCTCTCTCTCTCTCTCTCTCATTACTACCTTTTTAGTGCCTTACTTTGTTAGAGGTCAAGTGAACTCCTCTATTTCTTTCTTTATTTTGTTTATTGTCTCTTTCTCTCTCTCTTCCCTCCTCCCATCCCTTTTTAATTGCCTTTCCTTGTTAAATAAAGGTCAAATAAACCTCGCCAGACGCCTCCCCCCCCCCCCCCCCCGACCTCTTTGATCTCAGCAGTGGAACTTGAAGATGATCAGAACGATCCTCTTGTACTCCTTCCTGAAGTTGTGGTTCAGGACGCCGTAGACGACGGCGTTGAGGCAGCTGTTAAAGTAAGCCATGAAGTAGCTGGCCGTGAACAGCCACTCCGGAATGGCCCGGCCCAGCCTGGAGTCCAGCGCCACCGCCAGGCCGATCAGGTTCAGCGGCGCCCAGCAGACGGCGAAGAGCACGAACACCACGAACATGGTGAGGAAGTTGCGGAGGTCGTGCGGCTTGATCTTGGGCCGCGAGTCCGGCTTGACCCTCCGCCTCACCTGGATGACCAGGATCCAGATGCGCAGGTAGCAGTAGGTGACGATGCCGATGGGCAGGACGAAGTGGACCACCACCACCGTGATGGTGTACAGCGAGCTGACCGACTGGGCGAAGGTGCAGGAGTACACCCGCGGGTCGTACTGCAGCGACTCCACGAACCAGTTGGGCACGATGGCCAGGATGGTGAGCGCCCAGACCAGGACCACGTAGCACATGGTGTTGCTGTTGGAGAAGAGTTTGTCGTACTTGAGGCTGTGGCAGATGTAGCAGTAGCGGTTGATGGCGATGCCGGTGATGTTGAAGATGGAGCCGATGACGCTGAGGCCCATCAGGAAGCCGCTGATCTGGCAGTGGATGTAGCCGGCGATCCAGCCGTCGTGGAAGATGGCGGTCAGGACCAGCGGGTAGGGATAGATGGCCACCACCAGGTCAGCCAGGGCCAGGCTCACCACGAAGGCATTCCCTGTAGGCAGGAGGGGGGGGGGGTAAGTAATAAGTAAGGACAGATAAGCTAAGATGTCTTCATGTATCGTGCATGTGTGTAAGCATGATTTATTCTTTATTTTATTAAGCCTTTGTTTACCATAAAACTTCCAATAAATGTCGGAGCCTTTCTTTACCTAAACTAAAGAGAGCAGCGGGCCTTCGTTAGAGACAGGTCATTATTTCTTTTGGCAGGTCCACAGTACCTAAAAGTTGCCTAAAAGTGCTAGAATTTACCAGTATTCTGTAAATAATTATGCTCAAATTTATTTGTTCTATACTTCTCACATTTTCCCCATCTTTCCTCAAAAAGATGGACTTGATTCCTGATTCTCATAGTTATTTTTTCCATTGTATATATTTCATTTACCAGATCTTTCCATTTACAATTAATTAAGTCATTAACCTTCAACCAATTCTTTGTTATTTGCTTAGTTATGGATACTCTTATTACTAAAAACAAATGAAGATCACTTTTTTGAATCTCATCTGGTATTTTCCCTAATTATAAAATTACTGGTGCCATGCTATATACTACTGTAGGTTTGCTCACAAAGGTACCAATGCGGATCATTGATAATGCTGCAGATCTTATTTGATATTATTTTGCATTTTTTAGGACTTGTGCCAGTTCCTGTATCTATAGTAACAAGATAAACTTATCAGCTTGTTCCAGTATATGCAACATCTCTTTTTAGTAATATATTTTATGCTTTTTTAGTCATTTTAATGAGATTTTAAGCTGTAGTATTGCATGAATTTAGACTCCTTTCTAGTTATTCTGTCATATTTTTGAACCTGGCTTTTATTGCGGAATTGAGTGAATGTAGAGTTGGTATTTTCATTACTGTTGTATGATATTGGTTTTGTCTGTCATGCCTTGAAGTTGAACCTGACCTTGATGCTGAATAGAATGGGAAAATCAAGTCAATAGAATAGAATAGAATAGAATAGAACAGAACAGAATAGAATAGAATGGAAAGGAGTGGGTATTGTCTGGCAGAGAGAGGATGCTTGTAAGACAAATGCAGAAACAACAGACAATGTAAAACAACACAACAAGAAAGAAGTGAACTCCTTCAGAGAAGAGCAGAGTGGAACAAAACAAAACAAAACAAAACAAAACAAAACAAAACAAAACAAAACAAAGATAGAAAACACAAAGATAGAAACAACAAGAACAGGACAGAATTGAACCAACTGAACAGAAAACTAAATGTACCAAAATAACGAATGGCAGACGAAAAAATAAACCCAGACCCCCATCGCATCGCATTTCCTCCGACTTAAATTTAATGGCGTCCGGATCATTAAGCTCTCCAAACCTCATCACCACCGGCTAAATGTATTCACCATCATTAGAGGCTAATGAATACCACTGTCCAAGGCTGTTTCTTTATGGATCCAGAGGAATGCACCGTCATCAGCACAGCAAACTGCATTGTAGCAACTTGCAGCAGCTCACACACACTCTCTCTTACACACACACACACACACACACACACACACACACACACACACACACACACACACTCTGACATGCCTCATCCAACAAACTTCATACCAATGGACTTGTGTTAATGATTGACTCATGTTAATCATTCTTTTGTGTGCCGACCTCAGTGTTTTTCTCCAGTTTTCCAGCTGTTTTAATTGCCTGGTTTCCAGCCTCCATGGATCTGTCTTTAGCACTTTTTGAATTTGCATGGTGATTCATAGCGGTCTGGACTAAGCCTATCCACCGGCAGTTATTTCAGACAGATACTGTCCGACAAACCTGATTGGATGGTTGATGTGGGCGGGACAAACTTCCTTATGACAAGCGTTACAGAGCGACAGCAACGACCAAAATGGCAGCCAGTAAAGGAACTGGATGATAGCGAGCTACATAGATTTTGAGATTTTGTCAGTCCGTAAAAAAAACTTCATGGCATTGATGAATTAAAACAGGAACCATCAGCTTGGAAGTGAAAGCCGCCATGATTGTTGTCGCTCTGAGGCGTTTCCAGATTACGTCAATCTGCTTTGCTGCTGTGATTGGTCAAAGATTTTGAAAACTGACAACTAACACCAACCAATCGGTTTGGGTGAGAAATGACTTCAGTGAATCAGTGGTGGATAGACTTTGACCAGACCGCTGTGAATCACCATGCAAATTCAAAAAGTGCTAAAGACTGAGATTCATGGAGCTGGACACCAGGCAACTATTTTAACTATATTACCAGCCAAACAGGCTTTTACTATAGAACATAATCCCCAGATGATGTCACTTGCCATTTAGAAACTAGAAGAACTTACCAGAAACACACAAACTATAGCAGGAGCGGTGGTAAGGATTAAATGCTATAAAGGTCTATAAAGCTTCCACATGGGGAAATGAAGTGTGAGGGCCTGATTAAGGAGTTTAACATTTACCTGTTGCCCTGACTGAACTGCAGTGCATTCCCAATTAACATTTCTCTCCTTGTTGATATTCCTGACAGCGTCTCATCAACGATGCACAGTTGTAGCCGTTGTACAAGTCTACCTTTACACAATTGTCCTGCACCTATCCTGCGTCAGGATCGCAGACAATTCTCTCTCGAATGTTGTACGGCAGAATCAAATTACTATATCGTAACACAAAACTCTCATCAGACAGGTTACCAGGTCAGTCCTTGGTCTCCTGAAAATTTCGGGAAATAAGCGAAATGTCTTAAAATGCAAAGAACGTGTTCTGTGCACAAAAAGAGAGAGAGTCCTTTCCCCAGCAGGAAAGGACTAGAGGAGACACGACTAGACACAAGAAGGAGTTTGATATTGAAATAGTGCGTTGGAAAGTAAAAGTGTGGAACCCTAACCCAACTTCTTCTTTTTTGACCATGACCAAAACTGTAACCCTAACCTTAACGGAAGTTGATTTAGTCGCCTAAACTTAACCATTAGGCTAAACCTTTCACATGAGGAACATGCCAAATTCCTGGTGTTGTCACTTAATCCTTTCGTAATGGAGGAACGGAATCTTCACATTCTTCATGTCAACAACATGAACCCGGTGTTTCACAGTTTGTGCTCATTTCACAAAATGTTATGAGGTTGTGTTGAATATCTGACATCAGTAAAAGTAGAATTTTCCAAACCATTCCTCTTTGGAGTGAAGTCAGAACGCAGCAAAAGTTGAGCGAGCGTCCAGAGAAAAGTGGGTCTTCTACAATGGCAACATCTCATTGCTGTCAGATGAAAACCTTGTATCTCCAAACTAAACTTTTCAGGAACTAAGAAAAAAAGCCTTGTTTTTGGTTTCATGACAATGTATTTTTGAGTTTGTCCAATGGGGTTTTGAAAGGGTTTCATAAGCCGAAGAGGTCGGGAAATTTTCTCAACCCATAAAGTAGCATGTAATCCTTCAACTGAAGTGAAAACATGAAAATCACCAAATTTTGAGTTTTTTTTCAAGATTTTCATAGATCTGTAAGTTGCTGTCATTGATACACATAGGAAATACAGTCTCTGTTCCTGAAGCCAGTCTCCATCTCTACTTCTGTGATATCACAGCTGTAGCTTGTTCAGTAGCATTTTGGTATGTGAGTCCCAGGAGGCTGTAAAGATGGCGGCACGCCAGTGAAAACTATGGGCTGTTATTATTGTTGGCTAGGAACCTTCAATATTTTTAATGAACAAGCCTTGTCTCATCACATAAATACACATTCATGGTGAGTCTCCCTGTAGAAAGTTACCTGCTGTTGTGGCAGGAGTTATCTGTGGGTTCGCAGGGAGAGAAGCCGCTTTTACATCACATTTTGCGTTTCAGGCATTTAGCTGACGCTCTCATCCAGAACGACTAACAATGAGCGAGCATGCACTGTGTGAGTAAGACCCACACTTGCACTTACTGAGGGAAACTTTGACAGAACACACGGCTGTTGCTGGGATCAAACCTTCCAGTTACTGAACGGCCTGTCTAACCACTAAGCCGCTCTGCAGCCCCTAAAATAGATGTGTTCTGCTGGAAGCTTTTATCCAGGCGCATGTTTAAACCCAGAGGGAAGCAGAACCCCTAACTCTGTGTTAATAATACCATGCCCTACCTACTAAGCTATGCAGCACCATTCAGTATTTATCATTCCCTGATTTCGTCTTCATTATGAAGAAGCCTCTTCATTAATATTCTTGACAAGGAGACTCTTCGTCTCCTACAAGTCACAGAAGGCTAGTTAGGAAGAGTCGTGGGCTCCGAGGAGAGAGACGGGGGACTTGTTAACCACCAGTCAATACGTATTAGTCTCTGGTTCTGTCTTTATTACTGCGTTTTCCCTTTATTACTATTCCTAACAATGACTCCCCTCTCACATAAGTCGGAGCCATACGTTAAAATGCGAGGAAAAAGGCTGTCGGGGGTTTGAGGTTTGTGTGGATATATGGGCAGAGCGAGGTACTAACACAGCCGGAGTCAGACTCTCATTAGGGCCATCCATGCTGTAAATGTCTGGATTCATGACACTCGAACGTGCTTTGGGTAAAAGTGTCTGCTAAAAGGCAGATGTAATGGCTCAACAAAAATATACCAATGAAACTTCCAAGCACTATTCACTGGTGACGGTTGGAGCACTTTTAATACACAACAAAAAATCAAAAGTTAGACTTTTATTTCTGATGTTTGGGCACGGCTGTGCCTTCCTCAGAGCCTGATGTTAACAGTTCATCGTGGTCTCAATAAGCATAGAAATGCATTAGACTGTGTAAACGTGTTTGTACCAGCGTTTCCCCTTCATGTCTTCTACCACGGCAGCCCGACACGTAAAGATCATTATCCACTATTCTATTTTTGGTCTCTTTAAGTAAATAGACAGGCGAGATGAAACTGCATCATGGTAAACATTCTCGAGTCTCTGAGAAGCAAGGAAAATAGAAGTAAGCTGACGTTAGCTGGCTGTCTAGATCCAGACTCTAAAGCTAATGCTGCATTTATGTAATATCAGCAGAAGTGAAAGATGACGCCTCGTTGCTACAGCTTGGAAGCGTTCAGGTGTTTAACTCGTTGGAACGCCCACATCCAAAATAATTGTAATATGTATAAGATCAACCATAACAACTGTAACTTTACCCTAGCTATCAGTCTTTTGGTTATATTTATTTTTCATGTTGCAGTAATCTTGTATTCCGAGTCAGATTTCCTAGCAGTCATTTTCTAACAACACTGGTACTAAATACCAGTTTACAACTCAAAAAAAGTGTTTTAGTGTGGAGTTATGCTTTACATGAGGGCAGATGATGTTAAATTAGCTTGGGAGGAGATAACACGTGGTTAACATGTGTTGCTCTGCAAGAAATAGTTCAGGGATATTGGACGAAGAGGCAAACAGAAGTTGGTGGCGAACTGCAGGGCAGTTTGGCTAAGGGAGGGAAGGATGGAGGGGGGGGGGGGGGGCATCCACCAGCCAGCCTGACATTTACAGAGGATGCGGCCGCCTCCATAATCCCCACTTAAAGTGTGGAAGGTTTTTGTGAGAAATTAATTTAAATGCTCTCCATGCATCATGGCACATACTGACAGTTCTATGTTGGATGACAATCATTCACACCACAGCCACATGTGTACAGTATATACTTTGAATGAAAAGTGCTGCATCTTTTTCCTGCTTGAGGGAATTACAGTACTGTTGAAAAGTCTTAGGCACCCTAGCTTTTTTATATAAAATGCATCTTTGATGTTTATTTGTTTTCTGCATTGGCGTGTCATTAGACTGCTCTTTATAGTACATTTCTTTGATATGGATGGAGAAACTTTTCATGTCATTATTTTTGAAAGCATCTTTGCTTTATATTATGGATTTTTTTTTTTACATGTGCCTAAGACTTTTGCACAGTACTGTATATCAAAGTCAAATTGGCCAACATATCATCCACAGAAAGGGTTGGTAAGCTTTGGAATAGGATCTGTTCATGTGCACATCACTTGGTAAAGCCATGAAATTAACATAGACCGGTGCGCTTTGTGTACCAGGGACCATGCTGGAAGGACATAAAGAACAAAGAGGAAACACTGGTATACACTGTATGCGTGTGTGTGTGTGTCTGAGAGTGTACACACCGCCTACTTGTGTGTGTATGTATGCAAGTGTGTCTGCGTGCAGGCTGCATAAATGTGTGTATGCTTGCACATTTGCATCTGTGTGTGTGTGTGTATGCTTACATGCATGTGTGAGTATGTGTGTTTGTGCATGTACTTGTGTCTGTTTCTGTTCATACACTCTCTCTGTCTGTCTCTCTCTCTCTCTCTCTCTCTCTCTGTCGGCAGAGTGAGAGACTCTCTGTGAGGCTCGGTTTTGAAGCGAGTGCCTTGGTGTCGCTCCTTCACTCTGTTCTTGTGTTTTATTTGTTCTGTCTCAGCAGAGCGTGTTCCAGGCTGCAGCCGCCGCCGGTGTTTCTGATCCTCTCTGCAGCTCTGACTGCTGCTGGTGCTTTGTTCAAAGTCAGAGTACAACAGCAAACACTGCTGTCACCCGCGGACAGATGTACTGTACAGTGGTTGCAGGCAGTAAGAAAAAAAATATACCTTTTCTGCCTGACTCTTTGCTTGTTTGCCTGACATTTCTGTATCATACAGGAATACCGAAAGACTCTGATGTTATTTACATCCATAGTCTGAGCTAGTGGTTCTAAAACTGAGGTTGGGAACCACCAAGAGGGTCACAAGATGCTTTTTGGTGGGGGGGTCTCAAGGTGATTTATGGAATCTGAAGAAATATAATACTTTGCCTTTTTTCTGGTGATATAATAACTAGTTGCTGCCTCTAGGCTTCTTTTAATTGTTAGGTCAAATAGCCTGAAAAATAAACATTATTTAATGTCAAAGTTCACCTTTCTGCATGTTGACTCTTGCAACAAGGGGTTGCAAATAGACATTGCTTTAATATTATGGTATCACTTTGCTGGAGTAGGTGCTGCTTTTTTCTCAAATGGTGTAGGCTATATCTCTCAAAACTCAGAAGGGGGTTCCATAAATATTTTTTGCCTGCTGGACTGTTGTGACCTTGCTCTGGCTGCTGTCACCCAACAGTGAAGCTGTTAAACTTTAACAATGGTACATCGCTTTCAATAATATGTACCAACAAATGAAATGTTATCTCCCTCCACCCCCCCCCCCCCGAGACTCGCTCTGACTTTCATGTAAACAATCACCAATATTATAATTAAAATACTCCTGCTGCTATCAACCCTGGCAGTGATAGCTCCATGCTCTACACCTGTCTATAAAAGTTAGCTCAAAAGGAGCAGGCATCACAGCTATGCATAGGGAATGAAACAGCACAGAGGGCTTTCATGTGATGTATCACTGGCGGCCATATTGCAGGTCCTCAGCCCTTGGGCAACACTGGCTATCAACAGCTGATTTCTAAACGTAAAACTTGATCGTTTCAACAGAATTCACGAGACATATCTGTGCTGTTTTTGACTGGAAACTGATAATTTTGCCACTGATAAATTTTGCATTTACATAATGTCAGCTTGTTAGCTAGCAAATCATAATCTAGTCATGCCTGGTCTCCCTAAATTGTGTGAAATAAGCACAATGTCTTAAAAAGTAAATGTGCTCGTGCTCTGCGCACCCTAAAAGGATTACATGGAGAAGACACGACTAGAAACAGGAAGAACATTGGAATAGTGTGGTGGACTCCGACGACCCGGTTTCGATACCCAACTCATGCCAAGACCTTTTCTACTGTGAGTGAAGTTTTAATTTTTACCCAAAGTCTTCCTTATTTAACCCTAACCCTAACTGTATTAGTTGCCTACACCTAACCTTAACCTTAACCAAAGTTACTTAAGTTGCCTAAACTTAACCGCGAAGAAGCTAAGAAGATGAACAGGTGAAAATGGCGTTTCCCATTTGTATTATTGTCACATAATCCTTTTGTGGTGGAGGAATGTAATCTTCACATAATCTATGTTCACCACATTTAATCTGCGTTTTGGAGTTTGTGCTCATTTCATGAAATTTTATGAGACTGTGTTGACCTGGTCAGCTCACCATTACTGTCTTATAATAAACACATCTGAATTGTGCATTGGCTAATGTATCAAATAGAAGCTAGCATGAGTAGGGACTAGCAGCCGCATGTTAACATTAACATTGGTTGTTTTTATAAATTAGCTTGCTGGCTAGTTAGCTAGCTAACAAAGCCAAAAAATCACTGTTTAGCTTAATGGAGCTGACTTTTCTCAAGCTAAAACTAAAGACTAGGACAAAACTGTCACATTAAACTAAAAATCTATCAAATCAGACTGTCTTTTACTTTTAACTATACTGAATTGATCTACGTACACCACAACAATCTTTTTCAGGTATCTCTTTCTAGCCTGGTTGTTACATATTCATCCATTATTTGCATACAGCCAATTCTCCAGTGTTCCTCCATGATGGACTAGGTGTGGTTTGAGAGGCGATTTGTGATGCAACTGCAAAGCCTCTGCAGACCCAACCAGACATCAGTCCAAACAGGGTGAAACTCATTCCTATCTCGTGCAGCGAATCATCTGATTTGCATAAGTTTCATTTGTTGAGTACGTGCTTTAGTGGTTGTCGAGGTCCGCCGGTGTGTCACAGAGTGAGCTGAGGCGTGTCTTGAGATGCTGGGATGAAAATGAAGGTCAAACACAAAGTACTGGGCTTACTTCATGTCCCCACAGTGGGTGGTATTTTAGAGCAGACCCCCCTTTCCTGCTATTTTCCAGCTGTCAAATAGGATGGCTTGGGATTCGGTACAACACTCAGAGAACGGCCATCTGCTCAGCTTCACTTTGCACGGTGCAGACTGCGCCACCACCCACCACACCATCCTTTAAAAACAACCAAGCCCCATCTGTTTGGGAGTAGTGACATCATGTATCACATAACGTATTAATGTTGGAATATGGCTAATTTTAAGAAGACTTGTTTCATGTCCTTTTAGAGCAAATTCATTCAGTTGAGTTGTTAATTAGTGGTTCTGCTCTGTGTAGCTCAGTGGATAGAGCAAGGCACTAAACGCTGCCAGGGGTTTGCGGTTTGATTCCCACTGGCGCTGCCTCTGCTAAAAATAAATACACTCGTGGTACTGTGAAACACTTTGGGTACAAGTCTCCACCAAAAGGCTTATATAGTTATAAGTACATAGTTAGTAAGACAGGGTACAGGATGTGTAGGTTGTTTTTGTGTTTTGTTTCTTTTATTCTGATTGTTTTGTTCTTGTTTTGAATGTTTTGATTGATTTGATCGAGTTGTGTATCATGAACACTGGGGCGGAAAGTTGGAATATATATGTTTAACATTAAGTTTATAGATAAATATAAAAATAGGGGGTAGGACTTGATAAGTATTCACTTCTTCCTACTCCTTTTCGGACATGAAATATTTATTTATGTTGTTTATGGAGAGTTTGCTGTGTATGTTTGCTGTTAATTTTATTGGTTATTTTTGTTTTCTCGCTTATATTTTTTACTTTTTTAACATGTTCGAAATAAAAGCGAATCTAGTTGAGCTCCAATGAATGTAGAATGCATCTGTGTGGATATATTTGACTAAATCAAACCTTTAAAATTCAATATATGGGATTAGGACAGGATTGGGATAATTATTACATCATAGTACTCCCAATTACACTTTCAGCCGCTGTACAAGTACTTTTTCCTGCATGCTTGTTGAAGTACAGCTACAATTTGGCTCCATCAACAAGATAAATTGTTTGGAAAAATCAAGTTTTCCCCTTGAAAGTTACATTGAATGGTAACTAGTTGGTTGAGATTCCTTTGTGACTTTTCAGTTAAAATATCCATAAGTTTGTTATTCTCTGTAACATTGGTGTCCAATCATGTGCCATAAAAGCACAAGAGTCTGCAGGTTTTCATTCCAACCAATGACCACACCAGCTGATTTCACTGATTAGCGCACCTTCAAGCAGAGAGGGTGCAACTAATTAGTGAAATCACCTGCTGTAGTGATTAGTTGGAAGGAAAACCTGCAGACTCTTGGCATTTTGTGGCACATGATCGGGCACCACTGCTCTACAACGCTCAAGAAAGAACTGTCTGCAGTGCTAATGCAGAATAAGATGTGTGAGAAATGCGTGTTCATGAAAAGGATTTGGGTGACATTTCCAAATCAGCGACAGCGTGCGGCGCGGTGGATTACGCTTGTCCGGCTGGAGTGTCCTCCAGCTCTGAAAAGGTTGAGAGCCGCCGATCCCGCCGGCCCATCGAGAATCGAGATCAATGAAAACGCACTCCGACTCATTCATGTCTCGTGCGGCAAATTGATCTTCAGCTTGCCGCGCAGATTTTCAGTTTCTGGAGCAGCAAATGTGTTGAATTCGGAGTGTGTGCTACGCAGTCTGCCGGGGGAAGACGAGGCTAAACGCAACATAATCTGGCCGTGTTTGCAGCAATCCCACCGAGGGCAGAGCCGAGCCCCCGCTGAAACTACTGAAAACAAGCCTCTGTATTTACATGATAATTGCATTTCTAGATGTAAATGCTTATTTACATACATTATTTACCCAGAATATATTCACAGAGTCATATTTACCGGTCCTATTTGCAAAGCGAGCAGGCAGGTGTATTGAGCGTGTGAAGTAATTGAATGAAAGGAGGCCGTTGTGCTCTGTCTGTGTAGATTGTGGCAGCAAATCTGCCTTGTGACGCTGACGTGATCGACTGTGACAGGACTTCATTAATGACCAGGTAATCTGTCTCTGACAAGGCAGATGGAGAGAGAAGAAGAGAGGAATGGAGAGGGGGGGGGCAGAAGAAAGGAGAGGAGAGGAGAGGGGAATAATTGAAAAAGTGGGGGTAGAAGAGCAGAGGAGAAGAATGGGGTGGACAAGATGGGAGAGGAGAGGAATCGAGCAAACAGGAGACAAGAGAACAGGGGAGAGGAGAACTGAAAGGGGAAGAGAAGAGAAGAGAGACATTGAGAGGAGAGGAGTGGTGAGTTGACGATAAAGGGGAAGAGAAAAGGCATTAAGGGGAGAGCAGAAAAAGAAGGAGAGGAGAGTAATTGAAAGGGGAGGAAAAGACAAGGGGACAGAGATTGAGGAGAGGAATTATGGGGGAGAGTAGAGGAACGGAGAGACCAAGAGAAGAGTGGACAGGAGCGGAGAGGGATGAATCAAATGGAAAGGAGAGCAGAGGAAAAGACTGGGAAAGAGGAGGGGGAAAACAAGAGGAGAGGAATTGAAAGGGGGGGGAGAGGAGAGGTAAGAGATAAGAGAAATGGGGGAGGAGAATACATGAGAGAAGTGAAGAAATCCTCAGTTTTTGTCTTTCGGTCGCACCTTGCATCCCTCCTTTCCCCTCCTCTCGCTCGTGGATTCGAGGGGTTTACCTCTGTCTTGATGGAGAGCCGGGGAACAGACGACGCGTCCTTGGGACTGATGCGTACGACGGCTTTGACGAGCGATGGGGAATGACAGCAGGCTGGTTGTTTCTGTATCGATTCTTGGCAACGCTAATTTGTCACCGTGACAAGTCTTGGCACTCGGCGAGCTCGACTGCGACCGGATGCTCGCACGCTTCCAGATTTAGACGCTCAGGTGACAGAAAATTGTCTTGGATGCAGATAAAGAAAACTAATTAACTCACCAACCCTGCCAACTCTCCCTCTCTCTCTCTCTCCGCGGTTTGTTCTACTTTGACTGTTTTTTTTTTATTACACTGCCTCGTTGAATATTTAATTCTGACATGACCAATGAGTGCATTCTGAGGTCTGACCGCTGGTTCACATCTTGTCACATCACTCTGCTGTCAAGAAATCCACAGCCTGTTGCACCAGTTAAAGTTAAAGCCTGTTGCACCAGTTAAAGTTAAGTTCAGTTGCAGTTGCACCAACTGAAATAATTCAAAGACAGATATAAGTTGCAACTTCAACCAACGACTTCCGTAAAATAACTGCTGGCCTGGAGCAATTTGATAGATGGAAAACTTGCTGGAGGACCCAAGGAACAAATATAGCGGTTTACATCAGCATCATGGACTTAGATCACTGAACTGATTAACTAAACTACAAGTTTAGTTAGCTAACAATCAAATAATTAACATTATTCTTCCATATTAGTGATTAAGCCTTAAAGAGTAACTAAACCCCACCCAAATCTTTAGTGAAGCCTAACCTAATGGTGAAAAGTAGGGTACTGCACTGGCCATCTGCTATTGGCTGGTGTTTGTGCCAGGTGATGTCACCTTCCATACAGTACAACAGGTGGTGACATCACCTGGCACAAAGACCAGCCAATAACAGATGAGCAGTGCGGTACCCTACTTTTCACCATTAGGCGTCAGGCTGCACCAAAGATTTGGGTTTGGAGTTTAGTTACTCTTTAAGCCTCTTTTTCAGCCACTTTTTCTCTCACTGTCGCACACGTTAGCTAATTTTAGCTTAGGCTAGGGTTGTCACGATACTAGAATTTCTAACTTCGATACAATACCGAGGAAAATATCGATATTCGATACCATTTTCGGTGCCACAGGAGAAAAAAATTACAACACATTAAGAGCCATAAAAATAGATTTTTAATATTAAAATTAAAAATCAATTTTCAATCTTTTTTTAGATCAAACAACACATTTTTGATTGACAGGTGTCGATCGCCGTCATGATTTGCTCTTTTTTATTGAGGGGAGTGAGCTTATACTGCACAAGCATGTGAAACATCATATTGCCTCCTGACCTCTGCAGCATAGACTGTTAGCAACTAAGCAAAAAACACAGAGACAGAAACTAGTGGCTTAATATCAACGCAGGGGGAAATCCTGGTGCAAACGAGGCAGATGGACGGACAGACAGACACACACACGCGTCTCCATAATGTAGGTCCAATATAACTCATTCAAAACTTTGCACTTACACAGCAGATTACTCCTACTCTAGTCATCAGCCTATCAGAATGCTTTTAGCTTGCCCGGACAATGCATCTGAAAACCGGACAGTCCGGTTGAAAACCGGGCATCTGGCGACCCTACGATTATGTTAGCTAGCTCTATGTAGCTTGGTTAGCTAGCTAAACTAAAACGGCTAATTTGCAGGGTATGTTTAACGTTTATGATAAATGTTTAATGCTTCAGTGATGTCGAAATTCTTTATATAGACTGGCGTGTCGGTCTTAAGGTGCTTCACCAAGTTTGACGTGTTCCCCCCCTTCGTCGGCACCACTCTGTAACATTGTTTGCTGACTGAGGCAAAAACCCAGCTGACTGCTAGTGAGAGGAGGGGCTGTGGGCAGCGGGTCGGAGTGTGTGTGTGTGTGTGTGGCTATTCAATTCAATTCAATTCAAACTTTATTTCAGACTCAGGGTCCAGATAAAAAAACAAACAGAACATAACATACAATGAGTTACATACAAAGGATCAATAAAAGATCATGGTTTAAAATATATATTAATGTCTTACAAAGAGACAACTGTACCAATGCCTCCACAGCTGGGATTGGTAGCGTGTAGAACTAAACCTTATGTTTGATAAAACCAAGATGATTTCATTTACAGAGTCATCAAGCCGGCAAATAAATTTATACATGAGATTTCTTAAAACAGCTTGGAAAGTATTGACTCCTGCAGCCACAAACATTTCACTTGCACTACACCATCTAGGTCTTTGAAGTAGTATTCTCATGGCATCATTATAAGCTGCTTGAAGTCTCTGTAAGCTTGTTTTTTTGTAGTTTGACCACAGGTGTGCAGTATAGAGCGGTGTACAATATGCTCAGGCTAGTACAGGCGGAGATTGTTTATTAAGAGAAAGCACTGCTGGTATCGATACTGAGCAAATGAGTTTTGTATCTGTTTCAAATTTTTAGTATCGAGTAAGTATCGAAGTATCGATATTTTTGACAACCCTAGCTTAGGCTACTGTTAATTGGAACAGGAGAAATTGATTTTGGCTCACATGATATTGGCCACAGATGGTGAAAACATCACTCTCTGTGACAGGGTTAGTGGTCCCATTATGCTGCAGTCGTTAAGCTGTACCTTCAGTCTCCATGGTGCAACTAAACAAAGACACAACTTTAGTGTGTTTGTTTTGCTTTGTCTTTGTAACTGAAGGTCGAGCGTACGTTCAGCTGGTGGAACAGGCTGCCGGTGTGTTTCGTCCATTTCTAATGAAATTAATTGGCGCCACCTTGTGCCAAAAAGACGTTACTCCTCGGTTACTGCAGGCAAACGCTCGGCTAACTCAGGTTAGAAACATAGAAGATTTTAATTTATTCAGAGAGCAGAAAACTTTTGATTCCTGGTTAGAGTTAGTTCTAGAGTTTAATAATGAATGCTTGCTACAGATGAGGTTGTCTGTTTGTTTTGGCCGAAGCATGTAAATTACTTTACTTACTTTAAGCCCATCGCCCCTAGAGGAGCATAAACGATCGACTTCAATCCTCCACCTGGTTCTGTTCTCACTGTTCTTTTCCAGCTCCTGCCAGCTATGACCACTTTTCATGGCCAGGTACTTTAGCTTGTGATAAAATCAATTTTGAATCAATATTTTGTTTCAAATGATTAGCCTAACGTCTTTAAGTAGCCGGGTAAGCAGTGGGATCATGTACAGCAGGTTATTTTGTAACAATGAACTGTACATTATCTCTTACATAACATTATGTTTATACAAGGGTTGACCAATATGGGTTTTTGATACCGATACCGATTCCAATATTTTTTGATTGATATTTCATGTTGATATTCAATGTCTTTAAATTTGACCATTTGTATGCCAAAAAAAAACACCATCATGGGACACTAAAACTCTCCACTGAAACCCAGGATAACGATAAAAATACATGTAATACATGTTGTATACTTTTTTTTTTTTTTTATCCGATCAAAATTTTTCTGTAGATTCAATTCAGGTTATGGGTTTTCTAACAACATGACCAACGTTAGTCTGATATATGGTCTAATCTTAGTTTATACTTATATTTGTATAGCACACAGTTCCTATTTAGGAATCCATATTTAAGTAAGCAATCAGTATTGTAAATAACAAATGTAACAACTGTAAGTAAACCCATACATGTTAGCAATCCATACTCTTTCCCATACTTCCCACTATTAACGTGTTGAAATTGTCAGATATATGTTCATAAAAACCTCAATTCTATTATGTTTAGTCTATTTTTCACACTGTATCCTGTTACTTTTGCTGCTGCAACCACCCAGTTTCCCCACAGGAATCATTAAAGTTTCATGTTACGTTTATCTTACCTTACTATGCATTCAAATATGACCTAACTCCTAAAAAAGTTGGAGTTTAAGTATTTTTCCGCATGCCTTTTTTTTTCCGCAAACATTTCTCTCTAACCTTTATGTTTCAGCGGAAGACTGGAAGACCACGCACACGCTCATTTTCGGCAACGTCCTCCTTCAACATTCATTCACTTCCACACATTCTCACACGGCAGCTTCCCAGTCCAACCACAGCCTCTTTCCTGTTTAGCGCTGAGTAGCTCCATTGAGAGAGAAAGGGGTCAAGTGTTTCTCGGTCAAGGGCGCCGCAAACGGTGCATAAGAGAGCCAGGGAGAGACTTCCTCATTCACTTTCCTCACCTCCATTCTCTCAGCCTATTAGGGATTTGAACCGGCGACCTTCCGACCGTCAGGAAAGCTTCTGTAACCTCTAAGCTCACTGCTGCCCCAGTTTTGACGGGAAGGGGAAGAAGAGAATTGATTTTCCCCTCTGCACTATTAATACAGGAGCTTTACAGGAAGCTGAGCATCATAACGCCCGGACCTGCGCACACTAAATGGCAAACCGATTCATCAATATTGATATATTTTCTTTGCTTTAGCGGTTATGAGTACGATTATTGCAAAGGTGCGCGTCCTCCGGAGACCAAACTAAGTGCTTTTAATGTGATGTTTTACTCTTTCAAAGGGCACTGCAGGAGCGTGCCGTCGAAAGAGAGATAACAATTAGGAGTCTAAATTGATTTTCTCTCTGCGTTTGTGTTTGAGGGATCCTAAGTGCCCGGCCTATTTATGCACAGCAGTGCTCTTGACGACTTCTAGTCCACGTCAATCTCGGCTACTATCGGATTCACAGATCGATTACAGACTCAGAGTGAGTCACCGGCTATGGCAGCACTACTTTTACTTTTTAGAAGTCCTTGCCTGGAAGCCAAAATGGAAACTCTCCCAGCCTGCCATCGCTGTCTGTAGAGTACTCCCCACATGTCAGGCTTGGCACTGAATTTATCGTTTTTTCTACATTCAAGACAGATTTGTACCTCTATGATTTGTACCTCAGTGACATTGACATTTGCTCTCTGTCCCGAATGTCTGTTCATAAAACTTTTACAATATCCCGTATAACTTGGGCGGCAGGGCAGCTTAGTCACATGGTTGACCCTCGTAACAGCCGTGCCTCCTGTCAGAAAGTCCTTGAACAAGACACTGAGCCCCAAGCTGTCCACTCATTGAAAGACGCTCTGTGTTAAAGCGCCAGATAAATGCCTGGAATATAAAGTGTAACCTGGAGAATGTTACAGCCACGCTCCTAGGTTTGTGGGAAAAGATAATTCCCAATCATGCTGCCTTGTTAAAAGTCTCATAAAGCTGACTTTAAAACAAGCTAGATATTAGACATGCAGGAAAGCCCCAAAACCACAGTTTACATTTCACATTTCACTTCTGCTCTAATCCAGAATGACTTCTAATCAGTTCAGTGTCTTGCTCAAGGGCACTTGGACAGGACACACGTCATCTTCTATGGTATCACTATAATATGCCTATAATATTCCTATAGGGACTTGTGTGTCTGTGGTGCTCAGCAGTGAGTTTATTTTGATTTTATAATAAAATGTGTTATCTCCTGTAGTATTCCTATGATACTGCTATAATATTCCTATAGGGATTTACAATTTTGATGTGATGTTTGAATAGTTGCCTTGTAACATTTATTATAGGATTACTATGGGTCTTTTTTGTTAGGGTAAGTCCCTATAGGAATATTATAGCGACACCATGGAAAGTAAAAATGCCACAAAGTACGATAAGGTGACAAACTTATTATTGATGACCACAAACACGCTTTAAGTCACAGTAGGGATGTAGGAACATTATAGTGATACTATAGGAGCATAAAACATACCAGAGTACCAGTAAAGTCATTTCAGCCTCACTGTTTAGTACCACAAAAAACACTTTAAGTCACTAGAGAAGTATTATATGAATATTATAATGATTCAATAGGAGATATAAATATCGTAAAATACACCAAGGTGACTATAAATTCACAACTGATTCCCACAAACACACTTTAAGTCACTGTATGAAATATCATAGTGATTATTCGTTAGCGTGTATGCATAGGTGACATTCTGACACTGCACGACAGTTTCACCTGCTTTCCTGAGTTTCCTGTTCCTGAACACGGACACGATGACCAGCAGGTTCCCGATAATATCCACCACGATGGTCGTGATGAGGACGCCGGCCAGCAGGGTGACCACCCAGGGGAAGGACTGGTGCTGCTGGCCCGGGGCCCCTTCCTCCCCTCCCGGCGTGGAGTTTCGGGGCCCCAGGATCCCTTCCACCATGGTGGGCTCATGGTCCTCCAGGGACATCAGCTGCGGAAGGTGCCGTGGGTCGACGAGTCGCATCGGTTCGTGGTCGCGGAGTATCGGTCCATTCAGCATAACGCACGGCTAGACTACACGCACCGGGAGGCTCTCCGCCTTGTTGCGCGCAACGGCACCGGAGCGACACGTCCTTGATGCGCTAAAGTCTCCAAACAAGGCATTGGTGCCCAGTTTCACTTAATCTAATGTAATATTGACTTTTATAGTCCCGCTGATCACTTATCTAGGTTAACCTTTACCATTCTGAATGGAAACACAAAAAACACAGCAGATGTTAAGATGAATTTGTCCGTTTACGCACAGTTTATACAGCTCTAAAATTATTCAAAGAATCTTCTTTTCAGCTGGAAAAACGCATCAAAAATCTTACATCTGCATTCAAAATTGTAGCCGATGCCACAAGTTTCCAGTCTTTCATTCATTCAATCATTTCGTTCCCATTTTGACTGGAAAAAAGAAGAAAAACAGCGAATCTGGAGCTACCAAGTCACGCGTCTCATCTTGTGAATCGTCTCCATCTGCGCAGCTGGATGTTTCCTGCGCTGAGGTTTCATTCACAAATCCGGTCCGTTATTCATGACTCCAGCTTCATTCAGGCTCACACACTGAGAGGAACTTCAGCTCCCCGCTTCTGAATCCTTATCGAGAACAGCGCGCCTTATAGCATCCACCAATGATGCTCTCTCTCTCTCTCTCTCTCGCAGTGGTGTGTGAATGTGTGTGTGTGTGTGTGTGTGTGTGTGTGTGTGTCACACTCTCTCTGTCTACTAGTACACCTGTGCGTAAAACGGTTCATCTCTCTTTCCCTCGGTGTTTCTCTTCCTCTCTGTTTCTCTCTCTGTCTATATATCTCTCTCCCTAACTCCCTCTTTCTATCTTTTTCTCTCACTCTCTCTTCCCCACTTTATTCTCTCTCTCTCTCTCTCTCTCTCTCTCTCTCTCTCTCTCTCTCTCTCTCTCTCTCTCTCTCTCTCTCTCTCCACAAATGATGCGCGCTCTCTGACAGTTCAATTCAGTTTCAATTCAGTTCAAATCAGTTCAGCTAGATTCAATTACATTCGGTTCAATTCAGTGTGCTTTATTGTGCTTTTGGCATGGCAGTTTAAAAAAAAAAACGATATTGCCAAAGCATGTAAAAAGAAATAAATCATCAGTTAACCAACATTCCAGAAAATTAATCCAATCCGATCCAATGCATCTGCGTCTCTCTCTCTCTCTCTCTCTCTCTCTTTCTCTCTCTCTCTCTCTCTCTCTCTCTCTCTCTCTCTCTCTCTCTCTCTCTCTCTCTCTCGATGCTGTGCGTGCTCTCTCCTCCTAGCGGTCCATCCTTAACCCATTATCGGACGGTCTGTCATATTCCTATAATAGTAAATTGATAGTGACCTTATTAAAACTCCTGTGTTATCTCTATAATATTCATAGAGACTTTTGATGTGATATTTGTATAGTGTCCTTTTAAATTGTACTATAGGATTACCATATGTGTTTCTTGTTAAAAATTTTATAAAATATTATAGTGATACCGTATGGGGTTAAAAACATCATAAATTGCAATAAGGCCACTATAAACTCACTTTTGGGTACATACACACTATAAGGCTCTATAGGACAATTAGTGGAATGGGGATTTTTCAGCAGTCGGATGCCAGCAAATCAGTTAACGACAGATACAAAATCTTACAGGTAGTCTATTATTTAAATATACCCTTGAAAGTTATTGATTTTGTTATTTTACTTTTTACTTTTACTCATTATAGTGGCAGAACTGGGAAGAAAGCCCAGTAGTTCTCAATCATTTTTGGCTCACAGCTTCCATAGATAAAGTGATGTACTGTCACCCTGCTGCAGGAATAAATGTTGAGGAAAGTGAAATTATTTTATTTTCCCTTTTGAGGCTATATTACTTACTAATTACTGGAAGAATCCTAGCATGATATACAGTATTTGCAAATTTGAAATATACTGTATTTTATCATGGTCCTTTAAACGTCTGGTGTCGCCCCTCCTGACCCCTAAACTTACTTTAAAGTGGTAAGATTATTTATGTATTTATATATATTTCTTTACTATTCAGTCTCCACCTTTTCCGTCTTGTTTGAACAAACTGGATGATGCGTCTGTCTTGTTAGCTTGAGATTTTTGGAGTGAAGGACAGCAATTTACACCCTTGCTAAAATGATTTAGTCTCCATCTTTGTCCCTCAGCCTCATTGCTGTGGTGTTTCTGCACTGCACTTCCCACAGATCACCTGTCAATCAAACTGTGGGCGGAGCTTAGATTTTCTGTTGATGCAGTTTGAGTTTCTCTTTTCTTTGTCTGTTCAGCCATGGTGGGTGTCGCTGCTCATGCTAACTACCCAGTTCTTCTTCTTCTGTTTATTCCAAACAAACCGGAAATGTAAAACGCATCACTTCCTTCCTTTTGAGCTACCAGACGCCGGCTGTTTAGAACAGACAGTGGAAAAGCTTTCATCAACTGGATATAGGTTGGATCTATGCAGTTGTGTTATATCAGCAATAAAGAGTCGCGAAACGGACATGAAAGTGTCATGAATTACTCCATTAAAGCTGCACTAGGTAATGTGACACTGGGCCCCAAATTGCAGCATGAGGTAACTGTTTGAATTTTGAGGACTTCAGAATTCTGAGTTTCTGAGTACAGAAACACCACAGCAATGAACGCCTAGCAACAAAGATGTATATGAAATTGTTAAAAAAAAAAATTACTTCATTCTTAGAATTCTGACTTTAATCTCAGAATCTCAGAATTCTGACTTTAATTTCAGAATCCCACTATAAAATGAATGAAATGAAAACTGTCTGTCTGTCTGCATCCATTTTGCTCCTCAGTGGGTCGGCCAATCAATCTGAAACTGCACATGGGCATTGAGCATTGGCATAGGCAAGGACTGACAAAGTCGGTTTTTCCATTTTCCCAAATTTACGCTGTTTATGCACATTTTTGGCAAGTCTGCGCGGAGTTGTGGCGCGTGCATCCCCGGGTATGGACTAGTTCTGTCTTTAAACTCAAAATTCTGACTTTCACTTCCTGTAGGCGGAGACGATTTCCCACCAGTGACCATTTAATTTGTCCAAAAGGCGGGATGGATCCGGCTGTCTGTCCATCAAATGTGATACCTCAGATCCCCACTGCTCTCATTTTGACGAAACTTGGAAGGATGATGCATCTGTGTTCTGTGTCCTGGTGTTTAAAAAAAATACACTGATTGGCCTGATGAGGGCGCTATAATTAAAGGCCAAAATGTCAAACTCAAACATAATATCTCAGACAACACTGGTTTGAATTGGATGAAATCTGGAGGAATGACACATTTTGGCACTGTGTTCTTGTGGAAAAAAAACAAAAATTGATAATTGATTAGCCTGATGGGGATGCTATAATTAAATGTAAAAAATTAAAACCTTGAAAGGCCGTAACTGCTGCACCACCGGTCTGATTCTGATGAAACTTGGAGGGAAGATGCATCTTGTTACTGATTGGCCCAAAGGGTGCTTGCATCATTCATTGGGGACGACATGTTTACTTGTTTTACATCAAAATCTGGCCTAGCGCAGCTTTAAATTATCTATGCGCACAATAAATATTCCAAAAGGAGTATCTCATCGCCTACTTTTTTTTTTTTTTTTGTCGCCTGTATTGAATAGCGAATAGCCTGCGAACACAGCAGACCTGCAAATGACACCAGCGCCGCTTAGTTTAAAATACTTCAACAACACAGAAGCGTGGCGGAGTGAAGTCGGAAACAAGGGGATAGATATAGACCGTTGGCTTCGGTCCAAAACAAGAGAAGAAGACGAGGGGGGGGGGGGGGGGGGGGGGTATGTGGTGGAGGGGGGGCATAAAAAGACAAGACTCTACCCAGAGAATTTGAATCATTCATTTCCACATCAAACGCAGCGTTCACCAAGTCCTTGGATTTCCATCCAAACAGGGCAAATACTCTCTCCTCTCCCTCATCTGCCATGCACTTTGTTGGCGCTCGACTTGAAACTCCCCCGTCTCCTTTGTGAATAATGTGAATTAGTGTGTATTGGTTGCATGCAAGCATCCACACACACACACACACACACACACTCACACACACACACACACTCACACGCACGCACACACATATCTGCAGATACACCTGTGCTTGTTTGAGAGCATGCCATGTTTGACCGATCACTGTGGAGCACGACACTTTACAGATGATTGTTGATGTGTTGCACTTACACACATACACACAGATATATACACACACACACACATACACACAGATACACACACACACTCACACACACAGAGTGAAAGTTATAACTACGAACAGTTATAAACACACAGCAAAAGACATATACACACACACATGGAGAGAGATGCACATAAGCACACACACACACACACACTTTTACACACATACACATTCACACATACCCACACAGACACAGAGATATAAACACACACAGAAAGAAAGGCACATGTAGAAAGAAAGATAGTTACACACACACACAATATACACATAGAAAGAGATACAAACACACACACACACACCAGTTGTATTTTATCATATTATTCTACCAGCTGTCACCGCACCATAAATAACTAAACAGTAGTAGTTTCAGTAGTTTCAGGCTGCGTTCACACCCAGCATGTTCTCAACAGTTTATTCAAACTCTGGAGTGTTTCCTCCTTCAGTTCAGTTGGTTTGTCCAGGTGAGACAGATGACCTTTGAACTCTGGTGGCATCGAGAGTCTCAGTCCTCTAACAAGAGAGAAAGAGAAAAATTACACAACAATAAATATGTATAGTAGAAATATGTTTGTTTTCCTGTTCCATAAATTGTTATGTGTGATGTGTGAATATGTTGTGACCCCTGGTTTCTACCACACAAGTTTATTATCGTGTAATTTTTCTGATTTTTCTCAAATTTTTGCTTTTGTTCTGGTGAAATACTGAATCGTTTTCGGTCTCTCGGCCTCCACTGATAATGCATCAAATGACCGGAAAAGGGAAAATAATTTTTTGGGTGAACTGTATGTGTGTGTGTGGGGTTGTGTCATGAGCCAAAATTTTTGAACACCACTGCCTTAGATTACCTAATATGGTTATGGTATTAACATGATGCTATTACCTAATATGGTTAGTGTTGAGGCACAAATAAATCAATTTTAGAATAAATAATAAATATAAAACAACAATTTATTGATATTATTATTGTATGGAAGTTTTTATTGGACTCACAGAAGACAATCTGCATGTGTGGTTATTGTTTTCCTGAGGCACAAACACTCTTCAGTCAGCAACATCTCTTAGTCATTCCATACAATTCAATAGTGTTTTCCACAGCTAAATGACCTGTTGTTTCCATGCGTACTTACCTATAGATGTTACAAGGACATATTTCCCAGAATCCCCTGCAGCCTGGCGTGGAGGGGCATGGGGGCCAAATTACGCTTGTGAAATAGGTTTTCCCTGACCTTTGACCCTTCCGTCCTCGCAGCTCATTACTGTACACAATCATAAGTGTGTGAATTGTTCTGCTGTTTTCTCCAACCAAATTATTAAAGTGCTGCACTGCCTCACGACAAGCAGCCACACACACACACACACACACACACACACACACACACACACACACATACACACACACACACACACACATTTACATTTATACACACACTTGCACAGATACAGCCACACACACTAACATACATACACAGACCACAGACTTAAAACCACATTTACACCCATGTAGCGCACACACACACACACACACACACACACACACACACACACACACACACACACACACACACACACACTCCAGTAGAGCCATGTAGACTACATTAGCGCTCCTTTGTGACTCATCTTCTGTTGACCCTCAAATTGTGACGGGTCGTGTCAAGAGTGCATGCGCTTGATTTTGTTTGATTTCCAGGAATGAATGCGATGCAGGTGTGTCAGAGTGTGTGTGTGTGTATGAGAGAGAGAGAGAGAGAGAGAGAGAGAGAGAGAGAGAGGGGGGGGGGGTTGTTAATGCCAAAGCATTTATGGTAAACACACACACACACACACACACACACAGACCAGACACACACACACACTCACATTTCCATACTGGAGCCTGTGATAAGGTGTTACAGTAATGCGCACATCCAAACCTGCACATGTACATTTCCTAAACATCTGTAAATTGAATGTACTTGATAAGGTGTGTGTATACTGTTTGTATATTTCATTTTTTTGGTAGCCTATATTATTTTATGCCTCCGCACCAGTGACATTATGTTTTCGGGTTGTCTGTCTGTCCGTCCGTCCGTCCGTCCGTCCCATCCTCATGAACGCGATATCTCAGGAACGCCTTGAGGAAATTTCTTCAAATTTGGCACAAACGTCCACTTGGACTCAAGGATGAACTGATTATAATTTGGTGGTCAAAGGTCAAAGGTCACTGTGACCCGGGGCGCCCCGGTGGCTCACCGAGTAGAGCGCGTACCATGTAAGGCTCAGTCCCTACTCCACTACAATTCAGAGGCAAATATTGTACTTTTTGCTCCACTACATTTATTTGATAACTTAAGTTGATAGTTACTAAAGATAAAACTTTATTGATCCCCAGGGGAAATTTACAAACTACCCAGCAGTAAATAAAGTCATTAAAATCAGCTTCACCATTACCAGCTGCAACATTAAAGTGGTGTACACATTAATGCATCTATAATTATAATCCAATAATATAATATA
>NW_027282355.1:12500-17500 GCF_046629955.1 Centroberyx affinis | reverse complement strand
TCTGTCGGCCTGTGCCTCAGTAGGAGAATGGCTCAGAGCGATAAAGATGAGCCGCTACGAGCAGAGCTTCATCCAGGCCGGCTTCACCAGCCTGGACATCCTGTCACAGATCAATACTGAGTAAGAGTTATCAATATGTATATTCACCAGCCTGGATATCATGTCACAGATCAATACTGAGTAAGAGTTATCAATATGTATATTCACCAGTCTGGACATCCTGTCACAGATCAATACTGAGTAAGAGTTATCAATATGTATATTCACCAGCCTGGACATCCTGTCACAGATCAATACTGAGTAAGAGATACAGTATATACTAATACATTTATACATATTATTATACATTATACAGATATATACATACTGGGCTTGGGCCATAATATCGAATATCGTGATATTTTTTCAGTATTGTGATATTTTCCACGTTCAAATTAAACCAAATTGTTTTTGTTTGAATACTAAGATCAAAGTAATGACATCATGATAATATCGTACATCACAATATTTTGGCAGGAAAGCATCATGATGTTCAATTTTGGAAAAACGCATAGTAAAATACATAAATATAAAAATATATACAGTACTGTGCAAAAGTCTCAGGCACCTTAGATTTTTTATCTAAATTTCTCAGAAGTCTTAGATGTTTATTTGTTTTCTGCATCATGTCAGCAGGCGGCTGTTTGTTGTAAATATTTGATATTCAGAAACTTTTCATTTCATTAGTTTTGAAAGCATCTTCGCTTTATGGATTTCTTTGACATATGCCTAAGACTGTATATATATAAATATGTTTTGTTTTTTTTTAAATTTTTTTTTTTTTTTCACCAGCCTGGATATTGTATCACAGCTTTGTTTTGAGAAAGATTTATAAAAATACATAAATATTACTGTACATACTGCATTCACTTTGAACTTGTGTCTTACAAAATCAATTTTTAATCAAACAAATCTGTGTTTTTATCGGTTTGTTTCTGTTTTGGCGCTAACCTCTCTCCGTCCCGTCTGCCTGTTGCCATAGAGACCTGCTCAGAGTGGGCGTGACCCTGGCCGGCCACCAGAAGAAGATCCTCTCCTCCATTCAGACGCTCAGGATACACAAAGCCCCGCCCACCCTGCCCTTCTGACCAATCGCAGCCCTTCCCTGTCACACCGACCGACCGCAACGCTCAGGATACCTGCCAAGCCCCGCCCACTCTTCCCTACTGACTCACACACTGACCCAGCCTGTCGCTCTGACCAATCAGAACGCCTCAGGACTGTCCAGACTCCGCCTACTGCCGGTCTGACCAATCAGAGGCCTCAGGTGAAACGGAGCGCTGTGACTTTAAGGAAGCAGGAAGAACCTCCGCATCCACCTGAACAGGTCACAGGTGAACGTTGGGAGCAGGAAGCCACGCCCCCTCCTCCTAGCCCCTCCCCCTTCTGCCAATCCCCCCCCCAGCCCCTCCCCTTCCTGTTTGCTGCGTTATCTTAATTAGCGGTGAAACAGGAAGCTGCGGTCCCTCCTGTTGCTATTGGATACTGTGACTCAGGTGTGGCAAGACTCCGCCTACCTTGGTATTTTGACCAATCACAACCCAGGAGGGACATGGCCAGCAGCCACAGTGAGGCTTCTTCTACTAAAGGACAATTCCAGCCTGATTTCAGTTTCTGCTCTTTTTATTTTACATTTTCCGTCCCTTTTTTTTAGAATTAAAGATATTTTTAAATCAGTTTCTCCGAACCTCTCAGCTCATTCACTCCCATTCAACTCAAACAGCAGAGAAAACCACTGGAGCCTCTGATTCAGTTGGTAAAGAGAGAGAGAAGAGAAATGAAAATTAAAGTTCAGTTTTACAGTTACAGCATTTGGTTCAGAATATTTACTGTGAAAAACAACTGAGACGAAGGAAAAATATAAACAAGGGGAAAGCAGGAAATGAGCATTAACTCCAGTCAGGCTGAACTGTCCTTTAGAGTGAGTCAGCGTCTGATTGGTCAGTCTGTCTCCAGGTGACCAGCCTCACCCGGAGTCTAGCTAGCTGACTGGTGCATTATGGGACGTAGCCGACACTGCGGCCAGTGGATGAAACCGTTTCGCGACCCTCAGGACTCACGTAGCCCCGCCCTGCTAGACCGCACCAGCCAATCCACAGCTCAGGAAACCCAAAGCTCCTCCTACCTTTCCCCTGATTGGCCGATCCTCGACCCTGAACCCTGGACTGACGGCGGCTGTCAGCCAACCAGCATCCAGCGGGACGAAGGAAGTGGAAGGAACGTTTCGCATAACGACTTTGTTCAGTTCTTCAATCGGACACTTTTGATTGGACAGAGAAACGTTTAACTGCCCTGCGGTCATCACCGAGCCCCGCCCACTGCGCCCGCGGGATTGGTTCCCAGCCCTGTCCGTCACACAGCAGCAGGTCGGGGCTGGAGCGGGCCGGTTTGGACCGGTTTGGACCGGTTTGGACTGGGTTCTTCCTGCACTGCGGCGTCGACTGACCTGGAAACAGAAAGAATCGAAATCCCAGCCGGTCGAGAATCAAAGTCCGGTCCGATTCTTCTGGATTCTACTGGACTCTTTTGGATTCTATTGGATTCTGTCAGATTTATAAAACGGGACGACTGAAATCCGCTCTTCACTGGTCTACTTTTATACAAAAACCCCTTCACTGGATCACCTGACGGTCGAAACAAACGCTCCCGAACTGCCGCCACGACGACTGCCAGAGAGACGAACCGACAGACTGAAGGGGTTCTTCAAGACTCTTTAGAACCCGTGAGGAATATTCTGGGATTTTATCGGAACACTGTGGAACCTTCTTGAGGAATTCTTCAGGGATTGTTTTTTTTTTTTTTTTTTCAGAATGCCGTGGAATCTTTGAGGAAATCTTCCAGAACTGTGGAGGGAATATTTTCAGATTTTTTTTCTTTGTGAGGAATTCCCTGGAATACTGAGAAATCTTTTGGGAATATTTACAGAACTGTGTCGATCAGGACCAGGAGTTTCTTAAAACTGCGGATCCCCCTACGTTATAAAAGTATATTTCATTGAGCCTGGGTCCGCAGAACGTTCCCACCTCGAGGGATCTGGAACTTTTTTAACCCTCCGGTGTTTTTCGGGTTTTTTACCTTCTGGAACAAAAAAACGTTAAAAAAAAAGTTAATTAAGTCCCAGAACCCTGAGAGTGGGAACCGGTTTAGATGTAAGAACCGCACTACCAGTACTAGTGTGGATGAAATATTGGAACTATTGGATTGTAGAACTGTTGATGGTATTCTATCTTAGCACTTTTTGTACTTGATATTTGATGACGATGTTTTTTATCCTAAAGTTACATTTCAGGAGAAGTTTCTTCCTTTTCCATTTCAGTTTATTCTGTGAAATAAAACGAAAAAAAAAAAATAAAATAAATAAAGCAGTGATGTTACTCAAAGCTCTGTGGGACGGAGGATGTTCGGGACGGCGAGGCGTTCAAGAACCTTCAGGACCAAAGACGCAGTTACAGACTCAGACTCTGCCCGAGTCTCCAGAGTTACCGGTTAAATATCTAAAACACCCGAAACTCAAACTACTTCTGCTTCTGCAACACTTGAAAAAGAACAAGTCACAGAACAAAATCCCTCTTACATACGAGTGTTTTCAGTGGGGTTTTTTTGTGTTTTTAGCATCCGGCAGACAGGAAGAATTACCGGTTAAACATCTAATCCCTCCTTACTTCTACAACACTAGAAAAGAACAATCCACAGAACAAAAATCCCTCTTACATTTATTTACGTTTATTCTCCGCAGCGTTTCCTCGGAGGGAATCTGCCGACACGACAAATAAAAACTTTATTATGAGTCCTGGCAGTCGAGAACAAACTGTCTGAAGTGTGTGCGGCGCTGGACTCCCAGACCGGCTGAACTGAGGCCAGAACGTAACGTGATAATACTCAAACTGGTTTCATTCTACAGCTTCAGTCAGTCCAGCAACACACACCCAGGGTTTCAACAGAGGTTTTCATCAGTCGGACGTTTTTACTGGAAGTCAGATGAACTCATCCGAAAGTTATTCTGTTTCCTCTCCGGGACCCACATCCAGCTAGGAATCCAACAAATACCCAAAATCCCATTAGAAACCGGTTGATTTTGTAAAAGCCAGCAGCAGTGTGTCGTGTTTCAGGGTTTTCAGCTTCTGACACACTTCACACCCGCTGAGCCGAGTGTGAGGAGCAACAACAGAAAGGTTTTCTGACCCCAGGAGGGCCGGCGGGGTCCAGGCCTCAGAGAAGTCTTTTAAACTGTTGGTTCTCCGTGCGATTTTTGAAATCTGACGGCTCCGGGTCGCTCAGAAAGTCACCGTGTTTAAAGTCACGGAGGAACAGTTTGGAAAAGTAAAACATTTGGAAACAGACGTCCTGCAGCTTCAGATCTGACACATAAAGGCTGAAAGAACTCAAAACAGTTCCCATCACTTGGTTCACAAAACAATTAGCCTGTCTATGAGTTCAACGTCTTCCCAATCACTTTCAATGGAACAAAGGGAAACTTTTAATATTTATAGACAAAGTGAAATATTCACTTTCAATGGAACAGAAAAAGTTCCCTCTAAGCCTGGTACAACAAAAAGCAGTTAAACCATTTAAACAGTCTAAAACAAAAAACTAAACCAGTTAAACCAATTAAACCAATTAAACCAGTCTAAAACAAAAACTAAACCAGTGAAACCAGTCTAAAACAAAAACTAAACCAGTTAAACCAGTCTAAAACAAAAACTAAACCAGTGAAACCAGTCTAAAACAAAAACTAAACCAGTTAAACCAGTCTAAAACAAAAACTAAACCAGTGAAACCAGTCTAAAACAAAAAACTAAACCAGTTAAACCAGTCTAAAACAAAAAAACTAAACCAGTTAAACCAGTCTCAAACAAAAACTAAACCAGTGAAACCAATTAAACCAGTCTAAAACAAAAACTAAACCAGTGAAACCAGTCTCAAACAAAAACTAAACCAGTGAAACCAATTAAACCAATTAA
>NW_027282355.1:0-5000 GCF_046629955.1 Centroberyx affinis | reverse complement strand
CGGGACGTCATTTGTCCCGTATTTGAATCATTAAAATAAAACAATAATAATAATATGCATATTCCCTTTAAATCTGGCCTGTGTGCCTGTGTGCTTTGTGGGAGCTTTGTCTGAGATGTTCTGAACGATCTGTCAGCAGGATCCGGTCTATCTTTCAGTCACCAGATGCCTCGAACAAGGGGAACCGAAAAATGTTTCCTGTGTGCCTTAGACCAGTGGTTCTCAAACTTTTTCACATCAAAGACCTCTAAACTGACACAAATTAGACCACGGACCCCATCTGATAAGATTTTGTCCCAGGGTCCCTCATCTGATAAGATCTTTGCTTTCAGATGTTTTATTACAGAAAGTGCATGAAACCCATGACCAAAATAGTCACACATTCTGTCATTGTGTTACTTATGGATGGAATTATAGTGAAAATAAATTATTCCCCTTTTTGCTGGGGACCCACTGGAACCCCCTCAAGGACCCCTGGGGGTCCCCGGACCCCACTTTGAGAACCACTGCCTTAGATACTTCAATCCATCTGACGGAGTACAGTGTAAACTACTGGATTTGGTAACACTTTAGATTAGGGAACACATATTAAGTATTAACTATGGGTTTTCCCTCAATAGTTTAATAATTTCACTCTTATAAGCCCCATACTGAGCAAAAGCATACTAAAATTCATATGCAAATACTTCTTTACTGACTACTGTAAGCTCTAATTAGGATACTTGAGGGAAAAGCCACAGTTAATGGGCTATACTAGAATACGATTCTGCATACGATGCAGAATAAGGTGCTAATAAGTGGTTTGTAATGACTAATAATGAACCAAAACACTACTAATATGCATGTTAATAAGCAACTTATTAATAGTTAATATGTGTTCCCTAATCTAAAGTGTTGCCCTTGATTTTTATGAAGACAGTGATGAATCGGCCAATGGCGTCCACCGAGCCATAATGGATTGTTAAGGAAAATATCAACTGAAGACAGAGTGTATCACATCCTATGATGAGGAGAAAGCTGGCACAGTTGAACTATACCTGTGTTTTTTTCCCAAAATGTGGGACTTGTCTCTGAGCAGCTGGTAAGGAAACCTAGAGGAAACCCAACTCTGCATCGCTGAGGTTTACGAGGAAATCAGGAAATTCAAAGTGAAAAATGCTGCAAAGAAAAGATGACAGCTTTTTGGCAGCTGATGGAAAAAACGTTAAGGCCAAAGTGAAAGAGGAGTTCATGGGACTTTGTTCCTGTTCCTGATCGTGTCATTGGTTCTCAGTGTGCTCGGTCCAAACGCATTTTGTGGAGAGGATTTTTTTTTCACTCATGGCCAATAATAAGTGGACAGATACAAGAAACCGATGCAGCACAGATCTGATCAAAACTGAGCTTCAAATTTCGGTGAACATTAATATCTGATTAGCACACTAGCTAACGTAGCTAGTAGCAGCTAGCGTTAGCATGTTCACATTAACATCAGTGTGTTTGCTGGCTAGTTAGCTAGCTAACAGTTTGTTCAGGTTAACTGAGCTGACTCTTCTCAAGCTCCAACTCTTCATGTTTTGGAGTAGAGACTAGGGCTAAAGAGAAGACAGTTTACTGTGTCACAGTAACCTACATTTGGAAACAAATCCACCTTATCACACTATTCACTTTTACTGAGAACGTTACTGAATGGATCTACAGCCACACCACAACAAGCTGACTCAGCTGCTCTCTGCTGACAGCTGCTTCACACACATTTACACTTTATTACACCATGATCTGGGTGAATACTGGATTCTGATTGGCTGCAGGGTGTCCATTAATTCCTGATAATGGACACCTACTAAGTAGTTCCAGTGAAACTGTCTGTTCACCGTTCTAAATTAATGCGCTGGCTACGTAGCATCAGCCTGTATCTAAAATGAGTAACCATAGCAACAGGGACGCAGTCAAAGCCTCCGTTCATTTGTTCATGAAAATCTTGATATTGTTTTGGGGACAGTGACATGGCTGATAGCTAGCTAGTCTTGTTGTTAAACATACTGTCAAATTATATTTACTGTTTGTTATTGACTTTGAATGTTGCAGCATAACGTTAGCTTTCTGGCTCCTAGCTGAGCCAAAGGCTTCTATGAGCTGAGCGGACTAGACTACTAGACTAGACTAGACTAGACTACTAGACTAGACTAGACTACTAGACTAGACTAGACTAGACAGAACCGTCCTCCACTGAGCGTCGGACAGTTCTGGCCTCCCACTCACTCTCACTCACTCAACTTTATTGTCCCACTAAGGGAAATTGGGTTTGCAGCCATGGTAACCAAGCGGTCCACAACATCAATCAACAACACAAACAACGCCACGCAACACAAGCTCGTGACAGAGAGGCTCCTCCTCACAAGTACCATTATACAATAAAGATCAAAACAATAGATAAGCTAGTGTAAAATGAATCTCCATATCATCATGGTCCCTATAGTTTAATGATTATTTGGAGTTCAGCAGACTAATGGCTACAGAAACAAAAGATGCCTAAAACAACCTAAAACAACCTGATGGCAGCAACTCAAATCCCC
The DNA here is from genome assembly GCF_046629955.1 of Centroberyx affinis. Classification (NCBI taxonomy): domain Eukaryota; kingdom Metazoa; phylum Chordata; class Actinopteri; order Beryciformes; family Berycidae; genus Centroberyx; species Centroberyx affinis. The sequence continues at coordinate 2,445 of NW_027282355.1, read as the reverse complement.
CATGTAGAGGATCAGAACAGTCCAGAATGACTCTGGTCTTCCTAAGAACCCGTGTATGGTAAATGTCAGTGAGCTGGGTCTGAAAGACGCTGTTGTACTTTTTTAAAGATTCCATCCACACTGGGTTCAAAACAGCTTTCTGTGGATAATAGTGCCGAGATATTTGTAGTTTTCCATCAGAGGCTGTAATGGTCAAAGTGAGGCTGAAGACTTTCTCAGATCAATAATCACATCGTCCCTGTCGTCCATTACTTCCTGATCATGGACAGCTGGACTCACTTCACTAACAGCTCTACATGTTCCTCAGGCTGCTGTTCGTTTCTCCTCCTCTTCTTCCTTCTGTCTGCTGAGCTTCAGTTCAGGCTCACACACACACACACACACACACACACACACACACACACACACACACACACACACACACAGTAACCAGATCTGTGTTTTGAAAGAATTCACTGGAGAGACAGACAGGTAGACAGACAGACAGACAGGCGGCTTGTCGCCATGGTAATGATCATACCTGTCAATCAGCAGGTGATCTGTCAGCTGATAGGCTGACAGGCCGACACCTCACTTCCTCCCCCCAACCTGGTGATGACCACACACACACGCACACACACACACACACACACACACACACACACACACACACACACACACACACACAGGCAGTGTAACAGGATCTTGTTTTTTCGTCTTCAGAAGTTTAACTTGTGAAACTTAATGAGCAGTGACTCACACTGCAGGGTGTGTGTGTGTGTGTGTGTGTGTGTGTGTGTGTGTGTGCGTGTGTGTGCGTGTGTGTGTGTGTGTGTGTGTGTGCGTGTGTGTGTGCGTGTGTGTGTGTTTCATGTCACTTCACTCCTCCACTTCTCTGTCCAGTTGCTGCTCTTCTCTTCTCTTCTCTTCTCTTCTCTTCTCTTCCCTCCTTCCTCCTATTGGTCGTCTCCCTCGATGACATCATGGAGGGAGTCTTTGATCGACGCGTCTCATTGGCTCACTTCCCACCTGGCTGGCCGCGCTGTGATTGGACGGAGCAGAAACACTCTGAGTCCAGGTGTGTGAAACAATGACGAAACGATAAATCAACATTTTCTGTCTATTTTTCTGTTTTAATAATAAAATAGAAATTCCATTCAATAGAAAACACACTTTATAAACATGACATGGAATTCAATATGAATAGATAAAATAAAGTATAGAGAATAGAACTGCAGCTCCTCTTCTTCATCCTCCTCTTCCTCTTCTTTTGTCTCCTCCTTATTTTCTCCTCCTCTTCTTCTTCTCTTGTTCTTTTCCTTCTTTCTCTTCCTCCTCTTCTCTCTTGCTGCTTTTTTTTAAACTCAAATTAGAGAAGTCTGCAAAAACACTCTACCTGTGTGTGTGTGTGTGTGTGTGTGTGTGTGTGTGTGTGTGTGTGTGTGTGTGTGTGTGTGTGTGTGTAACTTTATAGCTCATAAATCCAAGTACAGACAAAACCTCATGTCTCTCCACCCAGAGCTTCTGTTCACACACACACACACACACACACACACACACACACACACACACACACACACACACACACACACACACACACACACACACACACACACACTGTCTCTCAGGTGTGTATCAGGTTCCTGTAATGATAGAGCATTGCAGTCTGGGTAATTCTCTACAGGTGTGTTCTGTCTCTCTCTCTCTCTCTCTCTCTGTCTCTCTGTCTCTCTCTCTCTCTGTCTCTCTCTCTCTCTCTCTCTCTCTCTTTCTGTCTCTGTCTCTCTCTCTGTCTCTCTCTGTCTCTCTCTCTCTCTCTCTGTCTCTCTCTGTCTCTCTCTCTCTCTCTCTCTCTCTGTCTCTCTCTCTCTCTGTCTCTCTCTCTCTTCTTTCTGTCTGTCTCTCTTCTTTCGGTCTCTCTCTCTCTCTCTCTCTCTCTCTCTCTCTCTCTCCCTTTTTCTTCTTAAAAATATTTAGTTACTATTTTGAAGTAATTTCTCCTTTATTACCCAGTATAAGTATGTGTAGTACTACATGTTACTCTGTGCTGCTTCATCCTGCTTCACATCTGGAATAAATCTACATACATGTTTCATATTTACAGCAGGAGCCGCCTCTGTGTGTGTGTGTGTGTGTGTGTGTGTGTGTGTGTGTGTGTGTGTGTGTGTGTGTGGTGTGTGTGTGCTGTGGTCAGTGTGTGGTTTCTATAAAGGAAACCCCCCCTCTGGGTTTGGGAATTGATAAGATTTGATTGATGTCAGTTCCTCAGTGTTTCTTTTATTATTTCCTCTCTCATGTCTGTTCTTCATGTTTCTCTGTGCTGAGAAAATAAAGCTGAAGTTAAAGTTGTTTTGCTTCACTGGAAACACTGCAGACATATATACTCATATACTGTACACATATATATATATATATACTGTACATATATACAGTATATACTGTACACATATATACTGTACACATATA
>NW_027282354.1:12500-15000 GCF_046629955.1 Centroberyx affinis | reverse complement strand
AAGACCTCGCTCACTGAGACAGGCGGCAGAGAGTGCAACCTCAGCTTTCCCCACAGCCAGGGTAACCATATCCACCCTGTTACCCAGAAGAGACGTACCTCAGCATGAGATAAACACCATCAATGCTGAAATATCCAAAGCCTGTACAGAGATACCAAACGTCCACATGGCACATCATGCAGAGATCCTCTACCAGCACCTGTATGACTGCCTACACCTCAACCAGAAGGGTGTGCGACTGTTCGCCAAGAATATTAAAGACACAGCTTTAGACCGCAACACATCAGCATCTCACACCAAGAACAGGAGCACAACCAACCACCGTAACCTCCACAGGAGCCCGCAGCACACTGGAGCAACCACTAACAACGGCCAGAGCTTTCCTCAGGGCCCCAGACCCACCTCACTGCACTACACCCCAGCTCCACCTCCTCATGGCCCCGGACCCACCTCACTGCACTACACCCCAGCTCCACCTCCTCAGGGCCCCGGACCCACATCACTGCACTACACCCCAGCTCCACCTCCTCAGGGCCCTGGACCCACCTCACTGCACTACACCCCAGCTCCACCTCCTCAGGGCCCCGGACCCACATCACTGCACTACACCCCAGCTCCACCTCCTCAGGGCCCTGGACCCACCTCACTGCACTACACCCCAGCTCCACCTCCTCAGGGCCCCGGACCCACCTCACTGCAGTATGTTTTACCTCCCCAAGCTCTCCAGGAACAATACAGTTGGCAGCAGCAGCAGCCACCTCAGACTCAGACTCAGTCTCCAGCCCAGAGAGACAGCTACGCTGCTGTAGCCGCCAGAGTCAGGACATCTCCACCTACTGAACTGAACCCCAACCAGATAAGAGATGTTATCACATTACTTTGCACTAAATTACTGAGCTAATGGAAGGTAGAACAACCGACACTTATTCATCATCACTGAACAACAATTTTCATTGCGTTGCATTTATTTATTTAGTTTATTTGGTTTGTAAATCAGATATTTTCTAGTGGTACACTGTTCTGTTAAGGAAAAGAAAATAGAATCTTTCTTGATTAGTACCTGGAACATTCAGGGCTTATCCTCTTCAACTTTTGGTTTGAAATCAGCAAACCCCGAATTTGTAAATAGTATTAAAAATATTGATATAATAATTTTGAATGAAACTTGGAATCAAAATCATATCCAAACTAATTGCCCAAACGATTATATAGAACTTATTATACCCTCTGTAAAACACGACCATATTAAGAACGGCAGAGATTCAGGCGGTCTACTACTATGGTACAAAGGAGAATATAAAGATCGCATCTCACCAGTTAAAAAAGTATTCTGGGAAACAACAGAGACGTTTATCTATGTGCAATCTACATTCCACCCTCAAACTCCCCCTACTATGCAGAAGAGGTTTTTGAGGAACTCCAAAAAGAAATTTCCTTTTTCCAAAGTTTAGGATCAGTCTTAATATGTGGTGATCTTAATGCAAGAACTGGTAGAGAGCCAGACTTCCTTAACTTTGAAGGAAACAAACATATATTCAGACATTCCCCTTTGTACCACACTTACATAAATACACAAAGACAAAGTTATGACAGTGTGGTAAACAAAACTGGCAAACAGGTACTTCAAATGTGTAAAGGCCTGGGTCTGTACATTGTTAACGGCAGAATCAGAGGAGACTCTCTGGGCAGACTCACACACTGCTCTGTGCTAGGTAGTAGTGTTGTAGATTATGTCATTACTGATATTGAACCTCAATATATAAATGCATTTCTAGTATTACCACAACTGCCCTTATCGGACCATAGCCAAATAACCTTATTTCTGAAAAAGTCATTGTCACCCACTGTCAATCCAAACCCAGAGCCAAGGCTGTTTCCTCTGCCGAGGAAATATAAATGGACAGAAGAGAGCACTGCTGCCTATACCGCTGCACTAGACTGTGACCAAGTTCACAACATGCTGGATACTTTTCTGAACACCCAGTATCAGCCTGACGGGGAAAACATAAATTTGGCCACGCATCACTCAAACAGTATATTTATCCAATTGGCAAAAGAATCTAAATTAAAAATATCGCAAAGTAAAAAATCCACCATAAAACCAAAAGACCGATGGTTTGACAGAGAATGTGCTTTATCCAGACAAAACCTGAGAAAACTGTCAAACAGAAAACACAGGAACCCAAATGACCCAGTGGGGCGGCTTGAATATCTCCAGGCCCTAAAACAATACAAAAAGTTCCTCCATATGAAAAAATTACATTATATGGAAGGAGAACTCAACAAAATTGAAAAAGCTATCAATGATAATACCTTTTGGAATTCATGGAAAAGCATTAACAGAAACCCACGTGCAGAGACCAACCCAATTCAAAACGGCAATATCTGGAAAAATTACTTTGATGACCTTTATAAAAATCCAGAATGTCATGGTTTGAATCCCAGTCAAGTCTTAACAACAGACAAACTGAAAGAACTAGAAAGAGCAGTGAAAGATAAC
>NW_027282353.1:0-28239 GCF_046629955.1 Centroberyx affinis | reverse complement strand
CACATCATGTTAGTCCACATCATGCTTCACATCATGTTAGTCCACATCATGCTTCACATCATGTTAGTCCACATCATGTTAGTCCACATCATGCTTCACATCATGTTAGTCCACATCATGCTTCACATCATGTTAGTCCACATCATGTTAGTCCACATCATGCTTCACATCATGTTAGTCCACATCATGCTTCACATCATGTTAGTCCACATCATGTTAGTCCACATCATGCTTCACATCATGTTAGTCCACATCATGTTAGTCCACATCATGCTTCACATCATGTTAGTCCACATCATGTTAGTCCACATCATGCTTCACATCATGTTAGTCCACATCATGTTAGTCCACATCATGCTTCACATCATGTTAGTCCACATCATGTTAGTCCACATCATGCTTCACATCATGTTAGTCAACATCATGTTAGTTCACATCATGTTAGTCCACATCATGTTAGTCCACATCATGTTAGTCCACATCATGTTAGATCATGAACTCAGTACAGAATGTCATGTTGGTTTAATTTAAGGGAAATCACTTTACTTCTTTTTTTTCTAATATTTGCAGAAGCGATCCAGCAGATTTCCCTCCAGATCGGAGCAGGTGGCACTGATACTGCAGGAAAACAACAAGCGGTGCATGGTGTTGCTAACGCTAACGTGTTACACACACACACTAACTTGTTACACACACACACTAACGTGTTACACACACACACACACACACTAACATGTTAGTCACCAGCTGAGTGTCAGCCTGAGGGAGGAGACGTGACGGAGCACAGCAAACACGCAAAACACACACACACGCATATCCAAATAGTCAATGACATAGAGAGGAGTTGGCACACATATTCTTGCACACAATTGTACACACACACACACGCACACACACACACTCTCTCTCACACACACACACACACACACACACACACACACACACACAGTGTTAGTGTCCTGGTGTTTCCCAGTGCAGACAGAGCGTTGATGATAAAGAAGCAGTTTGCTGACTGCAGAACAGTCTGTTCCAGGAAGAACTTGGCAGCAGCAAGGAGCTTCACACGAACACACACACACACACACACACACACACACACACACACACACACACACACACACACACACACACACACACACAGAGAGAGAACAAACACACACACGCACACTCTGTCTTGGCCTGAGTTCACTGTATTAACTATTCCAGTGTGTGTGAATGAGTTTTCACTCATTCTGCTCTGAAGAGTGAAATAAATGAGGTGTGTGTGTGTGTGTGTGTGTGTGTGTGTGTGTGTGTGTGTGTTTTCACTACTTCTGTTCTGAAGAGCATAGTAAATGATCTGTGTATGCATGTGCATCTGTATAGGTGTGTGTGTGTGTGTGTGTGTGTGTGTGTGTGTGTGTTTCATTCTCATTTCCATAGTAAACTGAAGGGTTTGAAAACGTTGGCCCGGCAGATGAAGGACGCCGGACGTGTCATCATTAACGTTAACCTGCTGACTCAGCGGCGTGTTGCGGTGAGGTCGTCGTTTGGCGCGAAGCGGCGGGACACGTGGAGGAAGTCCTCACGGCCCGTTTCACTCGCTGTGGTCGCAGATAAAAGCCCCGGCGGCTTCATCGCTCGCTCAGCTCTCTGGGTGACTGTTTTTATTTAATCCGTCTGAAGCGGGCCGCCGCGTCAGACCGCCAGGTGACTCACCGCCTCGCGCCCCCCCCCCTGCCGTCCCGGGTCCCTCGGTACTATCTTTGTGAGCAACTCCCCCCCGCCCCCTCGTGACTCGGCCCGGACCGAGCGGTTCGGCTGGGGGGGGGGGAATGAGAGGAGTTGAAAGCGGGGCGGATGATAAGGAAGCGGCTCGGCTCTCGGGTCTGGACTCAGATGAAAGCCTGTGAGTCAAATCTAAAAAAGATCAAAGTGAATCTGCTGCCGTTGTTTTGGCCGGACGACAGACAGGAGAGCCGACAGCCCAGAGAAGACAGAGACGGTCTCGAGCCACGATGTTCAAAAGTTTCCGTTTTCATTCTGCAGCTGACTAATAAAGTGACAGAGAGACAGAAACACCGGCTGGGAGGTGCAGGGAAAACTTTCACTTTACCGGTCAGACGGAGAATAAACGGAAACTTTGCACCGAAATATTTCAGTTTGATTGTTTTTTTCTTCATCTGAGTCAACATCACAGTCAGTTGGTCTGATGGTTAGAGAGAACGTCCCGTAACCCAGTGGTGGGAAGTAACTAAGTACATTTACTCAAGTACTGTACTTAAGTACAATTTTGAGGTACTTGCACTTTACTTGAGTATTTCCATTTTATGCTACTTTGTACTTATACTCCACTACATTTTAGAGGGAAATATTGTACTTTTTACTCCATTACATTTATTTCACAGCTATAGTTACTAGTTACTTTTCAGATCAATATTTATACTTAAAACATTTGATCATCTTTATAAAATAACTATAAAATAGCATTGTTATAGATTATACTACCCAAAAGTATAGCTAAATTGTTAAGATTAGCTTCACGTTGACAACTTTAAAATGCTGCTTACATGTACATGTATGTCAATAAGTCAGTATTAATATTCCAATAATTTATGAAAAATAGCCTATAACTCTCTAAATAGGGACAGTTTGCATAATGAGTTTGTTTACTTTGATACTCTAAGTACATTTTGCTGCCAATACTTATGTACTTTTACTTAAGTAAGATTGTGAATGCAGGACTTTTACTTGGAAGAATGACACATAGACCACATTGGACATAAATAGACAGACATCATATCACTTTTCCTCACACACACAAACACACACACTCATCTCTGACTCACACATATTATTGTTCCACATGAGGATGAAGCCGCGACATTTTAGATTTACGCCGTCTTGATTGCACTTCTGACACATTTCTAATGAATCAGCTCAGGAGAGAGAGGGGGGGGGGGGGGAGAGAGAGAGAGAGAGAGAGAGGGAGGGGGGGGGGGGAGAGAGAGAGAGATATGAGCAGCTTGGGAGCGGCTTGTCAATAAATGATTGGCAGCTCCTCTGTGATTCATTTTCATAATCAGCCCCGGTGGGTTTAGTCACTTTAGCGGCAAAACAGTCACAATCGTCTCTTCTCTGCTTTGTTTTGTTACTGTAAGTTTTTCTGTAGGAGGATTCTGGGAAATGAAATGGAAAAAAAAAACAAGGACTGATTCAACTGAACTTCTGTGAAGGGAGGAGGTGTGGACTAGATAACATCTTCCCTTCCCTCTCACCTCCACAGCAGGTTTCTGCACAGAGTCACCTCAGGTTAACACATCGCATGGGAAGAACCAGTCGGGAAAAACATTTTTCATTTTCTATTCAAAATGAATATTGGAATTCAGGAAATCTGGGTCCATTTCCAAATGCTGGAGGCTTAGCTAGTGTCACACAAATATGAACTGCCTCTGTCTCCATGATGGAGGAACTGTAGAACTGTGTGTTAGTTAATAAAGTGTAAATGTGTATCGAGCAGCTGAGTCAGCTTGTTGTGGTGTGGCTGTAGATCCATTCAGTAACGTTCTCAGTAAAAGTGAATAGTGTGATAAGGTGGATTTGTTTCCAAATGTAGGTTACTGTGACACAGTAAACTTCTTGTCTTTAGCCCTAGTCTCTACTCCAAAACATGAAGAGTTGGAGCTTGAGAAGAGTCAGCTCAGTTAACCTGAACAAACTGTTAGCTAGCTAACTAGCCAGCAAACACACTGATGTTAAATGTGAACATGCTAACGCTAGCTGCTACAGGCCTCCCTAAAAAGCATGCACCGTATTGATCAATACTCTGTGTTCAGTCAGATGTCATTCAATTATATTCTAAATCACATTAGGGTGGTATAGTATTTTTACAACTTCCATCAATCAAATTCGCTAACTGTGTAGGTTACTAGGTGTAATCAATGAACTGATTCAGTATTGCCAACAAGGAAGACACGAATGCGTCAACTGGTACATCCGGTAAGTTTTAATAATATCATTTTGTTTTATACATTATCTGATCACATCCTTCGTATGAAATCAAAGTAAAAACAGTTGCTTGACTGAATATTTGTTGATTTGCCATGAAAACAATTTTATTTCTTTATTTTACTATTTATTTTAGCCGTGTTACAACCGTAGCTCACGCCGTTACAATTGAGACTCACATGCGCGGACAGCGTCCACTTTCGGTTTAATTCCTCACGACTTGTTTTCTCTATTGAAAAACTTTAGGTGGTTTATGATAGCAGACACATGTAGGTCGTTTGCCTGAAAATATTACATATGTAGGTAAAAAAAATCTCTGAGTAAAAGAGTGAAAAGTGAAAATGTTACAATTATGGCGACTCTCCCCTACTAGCTACGTTAGCTAGTGTGCTAATCAGATGTGCTAACAACAAGACAGTGATGGTCAGCTGACCAGATGCTATGGTTAGCTAGCTAACAAGCTGACATTATCTAAACACTAAATCAATCAGATGGATCAGTGATGATATGATCAGTTCAGTCAGAAACTTATTTCAATGAATTAATAAATTCTATTCAGTTGTGTTGTGTGTTGTGTTTCTCAGGTCTTCATGTTGGCTTTTCTTACTTTTTTTTTTAATAAGAAAGAGTGTTTGCTTCAGGCAGATCAAACATTTAGCCTTTGTACACTTTATTCATGAAGTCAATCATGTATTAAGTGGATTGAACAGTTTGGTTTCAGCTCCTCCTTCAAGATCAAAGTTACAGAACTGTCTGTTGAGAAAAAGTGAAGTTTTCTCTCCCTGGTTTGGTCTGTCTGTCTGATGCAGCTGTTACAAATATGTTGTTTTTTTGGGCTGAATGGAGTCATCCTGTCTGTCTGTCTGTGTGTGTGTGTGTGTGTGTGTGTGTGTGTGTGTGTGTGTGTGTGTGTGTGTGTGTGTGTGTGTTTACAGTGTTTCAGACAGAGAGGGAAGAGGATCTGTGTGATTAAAGCAAAGAGAGAGTTCCTGTCTGGGTCTATGTTTTGTCTGCCTCCCTCTCTCTCTCTCTCTCCCTCTCTCTCCCTCTCTCTCTCTCTCTCTCTCTCTCTCCCTCCCTCTCTCTCTCTCTCTCCTGGCAGACACATCTGGGTTTTCCCTCTGTGTGACTCAGTGTTACTCCAGTCTCTCTTCAGGGTTTCTCTCCTTAACAAGTCTGAGAGTTAAACAACAAGTTGAAAACAAACGATCTTGAAATTGAGGGTGTTGAAAGTATTAAAATGTCTTGTTATTAGAGGTTTTATTTTTTCACCAGGTAATGTCGGGTTTCTTAGATGAATCCAGAGCAGGTTAGTAGTAAATCTGCATCCTGTCTGCTTCACTGAACACAACTGAACCTCTTTTATTTTATCTTTTATTTCACAACTTTCATTACTCTGCTGAGTCAGAAACAGGCTGGTTGTGACTGATTGGTTTCTTCTTTTTTTGTTTTGTTTTTTAATGGTCTGAAATCAAATGCCAGGCAGCTTTAAATGTGGCTTTCTGAACCTGCCGAATCTCTCTCTCTCTCTCTCTCCCTCTCTCCCTCTGTCCCTCTCTCTCTCTCTCCCTCTCTCCCTCTGTCCCTCTCTCTCTCTCTCTCCTCTCTCCCTCTCTCTCTCTCTCTCTCTCTCCCCCCTCTCTCCCTCTCTCTCTCTCCCTCTCTCTCTCTCTCTCTCCCTCTCTCTCTCTCTCTGTCCCTCTCTCTCCCTCTGTCCCTCTCTCTCTCTCGCTCCCTCTGTCCCTCTCTCTCTCTCTCTCTCCCCCCTCTCTCCCTCTCTCCCTCTCTCTCTCTCCCTCTCTCTCTCTCTCTCTCTCTCTCCCTCTCTCTCTCTCTCTCTCTCTCCCTCTCTCCCTCTCTCCCCCTCTCTCTCTCCCTCTCTCTCTCTCCCCTCCCACCGGTCGAGGGGAGGAGGAGGAGGAGGAGGAGGAGGAGAGACGGGGGAATGGAATGTTGTTTTCTATGCAAATGCATGCAAACCTGCAGAGTGGAGGCAGAGTGGAGGCAGAGTGGAGGCAGAGGGCTGCGGCCGCTCCGGGTTTGAACCTGCGGCTCATTTGCATCGAGCTGCAGAGGCGAGTCGGAGCCTGAGTCTGTCTCTCTCTGGACTCTCTAAGCATCATGGGTAACCTTCCAATCCCACTAGTCACGGCGTCGCCTGCTTATAACATTAATTTATGCTTTTTGCTTTAAAAAAAACTGTCTTTATTGGTAACACTTTACAAAAAGGGTCACTAAGTTAAGGGTTAGTTAATGCTTACCTTAATTAACAGTTAACTAATGTGTCTGGTAATCATTTACTAATGGTGTTCATGTTAACTAAGGTTTTAATATATACATTATTATTTATTATTTAACTGTTAATTAAGGGTTAGTTAATGCTTATTAAGCATTAACTAACCCTTAACTTAGTGACCCTTATTGTAAAGTGTTACCTCTTTATTTAACTTGCATCAGTTTGATACGACTTACTACGATGTGTGCTATGAATTTAGCTGCTAAAGATTTATGAGGGTGTGAGTAGTATTATTCCTGCAAATAAAAAGGTGTTTGACCTGAGTTGAAGTTCATGTTTGTTTATTACAGCGCTTCATCAGACTGTCTGGAAGGATTTTACAGAGAACACAAAACCAGAATGTACAGAATGACTCAGAGCCAGTGGTGTAGTCCACGTGATACGCAGCTATACGCCAGATACCCACGGAGAAAGCTCCAGGATTTCCGTATACCCATTTAAAAATGCACAAGGATACGTAACAATATAGTTTTGTGACAGAACTTTCACCTCAGTGATTTTGTTTCGCAAATACCGGGTAGAGTATAACTGCTATAAAATAAGTTTTGCAGGGGAAGGCATCTCCTCCATTCACACTTCCATTCATAAAATTCACCCTGTGCGCTCTGTCTGTGTTACAAAGCGGAGGCTTCCCATACAGGAGGGGCTTTGAGTTTGGCCGTGGCCCGGGACCTGGACCTAGACCTAGACCTCACCTACCAACCAACACAGCTGCTTAACTGTCAGTGCCAAGTTCATAATATTCTGTAATGAATGAGTGTTTGTGACAGAACTGCAGGAATGTTCACTGTTAATACTGCTATTGAAACTGATAAGCCTATTCAGCTTTCCATTATTGTTAATAATACTTGCACTCTTAAATCGTAATCCATGCTTTGCATTGACAATTGCCAGCTAACCTGTGCTCCAGGGCCGTATTCATAAAACATCAAAGGCTAAAAGTAGCTCCTAACTGGCTGAGTTAGATGATTAAGACTAAAACAGTAGAAAATCAGTCCAAAGCGTTTAAATCTCCCCAGCTGTAAATGTCATTGGCCGTTAAAGTCTTGTGTTGCTTATAATAAATTGTTGATAACACATACCCAGTGTTTCAGAACGCTCTCAGGTATGTGTGGAAGCGTGTGCTGTATGTGTTGTGAGTGTGGTGGAGCTGATGTGTCGCTCCGGGACGGGTGTGCACGAGGCTGGGAGGGAGTCACCACAGTATCCCCACTACAGTAAACTAGACTACACCACTGCACAGAACAAATATCAGGAAAAGCACGAGACACAAAGCGGAGTTCCCCTCCTCTTCCTCTTCCTCTTCCTCTCTGTCTTCCTCTGCCTCGGCTCTCTGCAGAAGTCCAGCTGGATCTGTGCAGGTTTTTCCCTTAAAGCCTCCAGTCCTCCTGCAGAGCGGCTTCAGCTCAGAGTGTCGAACACACTCCGCAGCTGCAGACCACATCAAACCTTTCCCATAAATGGACTTTGGCTTTTCATCAGAGAAGCAGGAGCGGCGTGGCGTGGCGTGGCGAGGAGCGGAGCGGGGCGGCGAGGCGAGGCGGGCGGACGGTTTTCTGGGCGTCGCCGGCGGCTGCATTCCTCACATTCCTGCTGCTGCTCAGCAGAGAGGAATGCAGCCGGCATGTGACAACACACAGCTCAGCAAGGACTGGATTCAGACACACTTCACAGATTCAGACGATCTGTGCAGTCTGATTCTGTGTGTGTGTGTGTGTGTGTGTGTGTGTGTGTGTGTGTGTGTGTGTGTGTGTGTGCTGCACTCTGAACAGCAAGGTTCTCTGCACAGCACCGGGAAAAGGTTCTTTAGGCTCGTACCACAGCAGAACCCTGTGTGAAGCTGTAAAGAACACTTCTACATAGAACCTTTATGGTTCTGTGTAGAATCATCTTCATGCTGTTGTTGCAGGCTAGAATTTATATGCACATTGTAAATACCCCATATGAAAGAAATAACAGACCACAAGAGTAGAAGTAATTATTTTATTATTTTATTGAACTCTTGGTGATCTGTAGAGAAATTGCTCTGTTGCTTTAAGAGACGAGGAAGGTGATGTTGTTTCATCTCGTTACAGCGGGAGAACAAAGTGTCTGGGAGGTTTTCTGTTGTGTGTTTGCCTTGCACGTCCGTGTCCGGCTGCTTCATGAAAGAAAGACCAAAAAAAAAGAATACCGCCGGGGAGAATAAAGTTGCCGAAAGAGAAAACAATGTGTTGTCGAGTTTGTTTCAAGGGTGTAACCCTGTAAAGAATGTATGAAATGTTCCACACCAGCAGTATGAAAATACATTTTAAACAACCACACTGGGTTCTTTATTCTGATTTTTTTATTTTTTTTTATTTTAACCATTCAGAGTGTTCTTTGAGTCATACGGTTCCAACCAGAGAACCTTCTTCTGTGTGTGTTCTGTGTCATCATGATCTTTCCAGGGTCTCAGGAAGGATTTGTTCCTTCTATTGTCAGGCTGCTGTGACCTTATCTTCCTTTCTTTATTAGAATCCCCATTAGTACCAGCATAAGCATTGGCTATTCTTCCTGGGGCCCACCACACATACAGTCACACACACTTATACACACTATAACCACATAAACACAACAAAACAGCTCATCTCATTGAATTAACAATCAAGTACATACGGAAGAGAAACAATATTGTCATCCTTTCAACAGATATTAAGCCAAACACAAAAATTATAAATCAATCACAATTCCTCAAGAATTAATAGCAAACTTGTAAATCTTTGTCTGAATGACCTTCTTAAATTAAATATTTATCCATCCTGCGCTTTCACACATGTAATTCTAAGAAAATAGGGATTAAAATACATTTCTCATTCTCTGCCAAGGGGATTTCTACTTTCACCCAGGTATACATTTTATTTCCTAGTTTACTCACAATTCAGTTATGGTTCCTTAAGTATTTGGAGATACTGTTTTAACAAAATTTTTAACCGATCTTTAGTTTTCTCTTGAACAATATGCACTGGCAATGAATTCCACCTGACCCTGGCTCTGTACATGACAGTTTTCTGTATCACATTTGTTTTCGCTTTAGGTGGCATGAACCTTCTTTCTGTTGCATATCATGTTTGATAATTGTGTTGAGCAAACTGAGAGAATAACCTTTCATATAATATCTTTGGTGATCGTGTCTAAATTACATTTCTAACTAAGTTTAACAAAGCATAGGAGGATCTCTGACTGACAGTTAGCCAACTCAGACTGCCATGCATGTCTATTACATTAGTTCTGTAAGAGCACCTCTGACCTTTGACCTCTTTACTGTTGGTCGCTTGTAATGTTGTTGATCCTGGAACTGAAGCGGATTCTGCCGCTGGACCGACTGGAGTCTGGATCAGAGTCAGATGATGTATTTCCTCTGCAGGGTGGCTGATGTTACCTGCTGTATAAACGTCTGAAATGGGAATATGAGGCTCAGTTTTGTCTGCGTGACAAAGGAACGTTTCTCGGTGCGGTTCCAGTCTGAACTGTTGTGAGCTGTGCTGGTCCAGGCCGCCCCAGAGAACATGACCAACCTGATGAGCACGAACTCTGAGACTCAGATTTATGTGCTGTGGACACAAATTATGTGAAAATTACGTTCCTCCACCACAAACTGGATTTTGTGACAAAAACCTGAACTGGACACAACATGTTTTTTCAGCTGCAGGTCGGCTAATGGTTCAGTTTAGGAACTAAAACTTTAAACGCACAGTATGTAATTTCTGCCGCTAGGCGTCTCTCAATCAAAACAATAACAAAAGACGCAGTTTGATGACGTCGTGAAGTAGCGTGGGATCATGGGAGTTTTTTTACGGGGACAGCTTTGGCGACAGAACGCAGCAAACGGGAATGAATGATCCTGATCCGTCACAGTGAGCGATAAAAACAATAGGTAACACTTTAGATTAGGGAACACATACTAACTATTAATAAGTTGCTTATTAACATGCATATTAGTAGTGTTTTGGTTCATTATTAGTCATTACAAACCACTTATTCTGCATCGTATGCAGAATTGTATTCTACAAGTATAGCCCATTAACTATAGCTTTTCCCTCAAGCATCCTAATTAGTGCTTACAGCAGTCAGTAAAGAAGTTTTTGCATATGAATTGGGCTTTTAGTATGCTTTGCTCAGTATGGGGCTTATAAGGTGCTAGTATCACATATTATTGAGAGAAATTATTAAACTATTGAGGGAAAACCCATAGTTAATAGTTAATACGTGTTCCCTAATCTAAAGTGTTACCAAACAAGAGAATGAAAAAAACAACAGAGGGCTAGCTAGCTGGCCGGATCTGACGGATCATCTGGTGTTTCCCGTGTTTCCCCGGAAGTTAGGGGGTAAAGGGGATATGACATCATGACAGGAAGTTAGGGGGTAAAGGGGATATGACATCATGACAGGAAGTTAGGGGGTAAAGGGGATATGACATCATGACAGGAAGTTAGGGGGTAAAGGGGATATGATGCCATGACAGGAAGTTAGGGGGTAAAGGGGATATGACGCCATGACAGGAAGTTAGGGGGTAAAGGGGATATGACATCATGACAGGAAGTTAGGGGGGAAAGGGGATATGACGCCATGACAGGAAGTTAGGGGGGAAAGGGGATATGACGCCATGACAGGAGACCAAATGAAACGCACCGTTACCTTATTTAATAGTTTATGCGATGACTATTAAATAATGTATAAATGAATACCTTAGTTAACATGAACACCATTAGTAAATGATTACCAGACACATTACTTAAGGGTTAGTTAATGCTTATTAAGCATTAATTAATGTACCCGTATTGTAAAGTGTTACCAAGGGTGATATAAATAAACAAGACTAGACTAGAGTACTAAAACATTTTCTCATTTCAAACTCCATTGTAGCTGCTGGAAATATCTGGAGGTGACGTCACCTCGTCTGTGATTGGCCGGTTATCCACCAAGAAGAAAAACAACAAACTACTGAATGGATCCAAAGATGAAACTAACAGCTGTTTTTAACAGAGTTAGAGAGTTTTGGTGGAGTTTTCCTTTAAGGCGACTGATCTGCACCGTAATCAATAATTCTGTCTTTGGAAAACAAACTAGCTGCTGAATCTCACTGTTATTTTTGCTTCACTTGCGCTCAGCTGTGATTGGCTGTTCAGCATCCATTCAGATTTGAGTAGTGATTATAGTGACAGTTTTGGGGTGGATTTGACCTTAAAGCCAGTTTAGCATATTCTACCACTTCTCTCTGAATATTAATGTTCTGAAGTAGATGGGAAATCTGTTTTTTTTTTTCTCTGGAGAACAGGGAAGTTTTCTTGGAGGAAACCAGGACAGTTCAGTGGTGAAGTAGGTCGCTGAGCTGCCTGGCAACAGCAGGGTGAGCGTCTGTGTGTGTGTGTGTGTGTGTGTCTGTGTGTGTGTGTGTGTGTGTGTGTGTGAAGGGGTGAGGGGGGGGGGGGGGTGTGTTTGGGACATTTGTTGAATGGGACTGCCCTGGTTTGAGAGCAGCTGCTGCAGCGTGTGTGTGTGTGTGTGTGTGTGTGTGTGTGTGTGTGTGTGTGTGTGTGTGTGTGTGTGTGTGTGTGTGAGCCTCGGTCTCAGCAGCAGGTTGGACAGCAGAGGCTCCACACTGATGCACATGTTGTGTTTTCTATATCTGCAGATTGTATTTTTCTGTCTCAGAGACACAAAGGAGAAAACTGACCGGTCAAACAGAAAAAAGGTTTTGCTTTATTGATTTTAGCCCCGTTCACACAGGACTCATATAATATTACCATGAGACGTCCAGCGATGTTTAATAACTGCAGATCATGAGTGATTTTAATCCTGTGAGAATCAAACATGTGATTTGTAAAGATCTGGTAAAACGGCAACACTTTACAATAAGGGTCACTCAGTTGAGTTAATGCTTAATAAGGATTAACTAACCCTTAATTAACAGTTAACTAATGTGTCATTTACTAATGGTGTTCATGTTAACTAAGGTATTAATTAAGGTAATTAATTAATTAAGGTATTATTATTTAATAGTCATCTTTATAAACTATTAAATAATGTATAAATTAATACCTTAGTTAATGATCACCGTTAGTAAATTACACATTAGTTAACTGTTAAATTAAGCATTACCTAACCCTTAATTGATGTACCCTTATTGTAAAGTGTTACCGATAAAACTAATCCAGTGGGAATCGAACTCTGTCATTTCAGCTGTAGCTTGTAGTTTGTTTTTGGCACAAAATCTGCCTCTGGGATGAGATCATTTCACTTGTTTCTAATACAAATCAAGAATTTTCAAGTGTCGTTTTCTTAGTGCGGTGATCGTCTTATTCTGATTTGTAAAAAAAACTTGTAGAAAATTCCTTAAACAAGTGAAATGATCTCATCCCAGTGGCAGATTTTTCCACTTGTTTTAAGAAAATTAGGATTTCAGGACTTAATAAAAGACTAAATGACTTGTTAATATGGAGATTTTTTGCAGTGGCTTTTTGGAATGAAAACATCCAAATGTTGCATGTCTAAACTTGCTTTTCACTGGCATCCATTTTGTATTGATTCATATTGATATTCATGAGAGCTTTGGCAACACAACACACACACACACACACACACACACACACACAGTGAGAGCAGATATACTGGGAACACTGGGTTTACTGGATCAGTCCCAGTCTGACCTGCTGACCTCCTGACACACTGAGCAGCTGAAGCCAAACTCACACCTTGGCCTCTGTACAAACCCTGTGACACACACACACACACACACACACACACACACACACACACACACACGTTGCCGAAGACTTTTTGCAGTGTCGGCAAAAATCAAAATGAAATGAAAAAACCCTGCAGCAGACAAATTTCCAGGTTTTTTAAAGTTGTTTTTAAAGTTGTAAATCATAATGATAATAATGATCTGATAAGTGTCTGAAGGTTTATTGATCCATAATAATATTAAATCCTGGATATTTAGATTCACTACCTGTAATTGTCTGATTAAGCTGAATGTTTCTGACATTATTCTCTAAATGACTGTTCCATGTATGAAGTGTTTAGTCCCAGACACCAGCTGAGATTTAAATAAAGTTTATTTAAAACGATCCGTCCTGTGATCTGCTTCCAAACTACAGGATTGGAAAGTAATTAAAGGAATTTAATTCAGATAATAGAGTCATGCTGTCCAGTCTGAACCAGCTGGATCTGCACACACACACACACACACACACACATACACACACACACACACACACACGCAGCTTCCCATCAAGCCACGCTGATTAACCCTGCTGACAGCCCTGCAGTGTGTGTGTGTGTGTGTGTGTGTGTGTGTGGCAGGTGGGCTTGCTGGTTGGTCAGTGTTGTAAACGGTGACAGGTGAGCGGTGTCTAGTCAGCATGGTGGGGGTTCCCGGGGTCACGACCCCACCAGGTCCCCCCCCACCCCCCCCCACCCCCCCTCTCAACACGTCACGCCACCGTTCAGTTTCAGGTCAATCCCTCGCTCTCATAGCTTCCATCCACTAGCTGCTCCTGACACTGATTTACTATGAATAGATTAGATGAAACTTGAAAAAATCCAAATCCAAATCCAAATTTATTTATAAAACACATTTAAAAACAACAACAGTTGACCAAAGTGCTGTACAATCAAAATAGCAAAACCCATAAAACAACACAATAAAAACAAAGACCAGTTTAAAAGACCAAAGGACAATAAAATAATAAAAGCAATAAGACCATAAGAAAAAAAAAAGGCAACTCTCATACTGAGTTAAAAGCCAAGGAATAAAAATGTGTTTTGAGACGGGATTTAAAAACAGGCAGTGTGGGGCAGCCTAACATGCAGAGGAAAATCCTTCCAGAATTTCGGGGCTACAACTGCAAAGGCTGAAAAGGTTCATGCAGCAGCTAAAAAATCTCTTCTATCTCTTTATTTCTTATCCTGCTGCTTTTCCTTCCACTTCTCTCTTATGGGACCATTGGTTTGTCACAGGACCAGAACAAGACCCTGCAGCTGACCTTTGCACTGCTAATGTGTTTTGCTTATTTAGATGAAGTAATGTGTAATGTGTTATTTGGTAATCTTGGAACGAAGCATATTCTACTGTTAAGTCAGATAAAGCCTAGAATGTAAATGTGAAGAAGAACAGGATGGAAATAAGCAGAGAGCGGATGGGACGATATCAAAGAACGACGACTACAACATACTAAAAACATATGAACATCAGTCCAGTTTTAGCTGCTCTACACTGGCTTCCTGTAACATTTAGAATAGATTTTAAGCTCCTCCTCCTTATATACAAAGCCCTCAATGGGCTAGGACCGAGCTACATTGCTAACTCCCTTGTTCACTACTTTCCTTCAAGAACACTGTGATCATCAGCTGCTGGTTTACTGGAGGTTCCCAGCAACAGCCCAAAGAAAATCGGGGCTGCAGCCTTTGTCAATTCTGCCCCAAAGCTCTGGAACACTCTGCCTGTAGATATCAGGGAAGCTAGCTCGCTAAATATAAAAAAAAAAAAAAGCTAAAAACTTATCTCTTCACTTTAGCCTTTAACTAGCTCTGACTTTCCTGATACAGGCCTGAAACTCTTTTTTTTTGCACTTTGCTTCGCACTTATGCACTGCTGCACTTCTTTTAAAATGTTGTATTTTACCTGATTTTATGCATTCTATGTACTCTATTTTTCAGTGCGTTTTATTTTCCATCTTATGTTATGCATTCTTCATTTTTATCTTATTTTTACTATTATTATCAAGTGGGTTTTATTCTCCATCTTATTTTACATTAATTATGGCATTCTATCCCTGTTTTTATGCTCATTCTATGTCTATTTTCATGTGAAGATGCATTCTATGTATTCTATTCTCATCTCTATCTTATTTTCAGTATTATTATCAAGTTTTATGTGAAGCACTTGGTGCATGTCATTTCTTTGTTGTAAAGCACTTTGAGCTGCATTTCTTGTATGAAAGGTGCTATACAAATAAAGTTTATCCTTATTATTATTGTTATTATTATTATGATTATATGAATGAAAAGTGTTTCAGTATCTAAACACAGTCTGCCTGCAGGATGCACAGTGTTAGATGTTCAGGTTTCTCTCCTGGACAAACTGCAGCTCAGGATTTATCTCTCTGTTGATCAGATCACAGTAATCAGTGCAGATGTGCGTCGGGTTCAGGTGAGCGGGGGGGGGGGGGGGGGGGGGGGGGCAGGGGGGGCGGGGCGGGCGGGGGGGGGCGGGGGGGGGAGCGGCGTCGCCCTGCAGCCTTTGTTGGTTTTCCTGCAGGCGGCTCGGCCCGCCGCCGCTCCAGACGCTCCACTGCAATGAGTCTGACTTCCACCCCGACATTAAAATACCTTTAAAACAGTCACAGACTCTTTGTTCTCCAGGAATCTGCCTCAGTGACGCCGCTGCAGAGGCGGTTTGTTCACTCTGGAGGCTTTTGATCCGCTCTGCTGCTGAGCCCAGAGAGACTGATGCTGCGTTTCCACAGGATCCGTCACTTCCACGCTTCCCATTCATTTTCTATGCAAGCAGCCGTGCAATGCAGGTTACTTTATGCAAATCAGGGGCGTCCAGCGTGTCCCGAAACTCGCGTACAAACTTTTAAACTAACCGCTGTCGATCTAAAGTGAAGACAGACTCAGCAGCTGCACGGCTGATTTCTCACCTCAAATGTTTTCAGAAACACATTTCGGTGAACTATTTTCGTAATATAAGAGAAAGTTTGCAAACGAGACGCCGTGTTTTTCCAGTTTGAAATCCGGGGGCAGACGGCCCAGCGAGTGACAGCGTTCGTCCAATCAGGTGCAACAAGGAACCAATATGGAAGCTCGACTGTCAAGCGTCCGATACTGGGAAGCAGCGTGATCCCTCGTGTGACACGATGCCCCTGAGAAAACGCACCATTACAGCAGCAGAATAAAGTTCACTACCTAGACCACCAAGATTACAAGCAACCAACAGTCAGGAGCCACAGCAACCAGGCAATAAATGCAACAAATCCTCCTCTGCCCCTGTATGTTTAAGCCTCCTGAAGCCTCCTGAAGCCTCCTGAAGCTAACCTGAAGCCTCCTGAAGCCTCCTGAAGCTAACCTGAAGCCTCCTGAAGCCTCCTGAAGCCTCCTTAAGCTAACCTGAAGCCTCCTGAAGCTAACCTGAAGCCTCCTGAAGCCTCCCTAAGCTAACCTGAAGCCTCCTGAAGCCTCCTGAAGCTAACCTGAAGCTAACCTGAAGCCTCCTGAAGCCTCCTGAAGCTAACCTGAAGCTAACCTGAAGCCTCCTGAAGCATCCTTAAGCTAACCTGAAGCTAACCTGGAGCCTCCTGAAGCTAACCTGAAGCTAACCTGAAGCCTCCTGAAGCCTCCTGAAGCTAACCTGAAGCTAACCTGAAGCCTCCTGAAGCATCCTTAAGCTAACCTGAAGCTAACCTGGAGCCTCCTGAAGCTAACCTGAAGCTAACCTGAAGCCTCTTGAAGCTAACCTGAAGCCTCCTGAAGCTAACCTGAAGCCTCCTGAAGCTAACTTGAAGCCTCCTGAAGCTAACCTGAAGCCTCCTGAAGCTAACCTGAAGCCTCCTGAAGCTAACTTGAAGCCTCCTGAAGCTAACCTGAAGCCTCCTGAAGCTAACCTGAAGCCTCCTGAAGCTAACCTGAAGCTAACGGTTTTAGCTGCTGAACTGAAACGGAACAACAGGCGAAAACATCCAGTCCAGTTCCTGCTGTTGGACCAGAATCCTTTCCTGGAGGAGGAACCTGATCTGAAGTGGATTCCTGTCAGCAACTCATGGCAACTAACCATAACCAAAGTTACCATGACCAAAACCTTAACCTAACCATAACCAAAGTTTAGTTACGTAACATTTAACCTGGTGCTTCCAGGTGGTTCAGTGGGCTAAAGCCTGTGCCATGTAAAGCAAACATCTCGGGTTTGAATCCGCCCCAGGAGCTTTGTTGCATGTCATCACAAGTCTTTCCTGTCTCTCTTGACTTTGAAGTATCTAATAGGCAAAAATGCAACCAAAAAAAAAACGGTTATCTAACTGTGAGAGCCATTTAGGCACATATTAATATTTGGTAAATTGTTTCTGTTGTAATCACATGCTATATATGTTCTAGCATTGTTTAAGTTCATGCAACAGTTAATCCACAGTATACTGTATGTACAGGTCAAGTGTATTTCGAGGATTATAGGTGTAAATATTTTTGTGTTCTTGGGTGCTAGAATGCAATAACACATATATTTTTGTTGTTTGCGACAGTGGATTGTGCCGTAATTTATTGCACATGAGCAAGAAGGCCTTAAAAAACACGTTCTGCCAGGATGTAGATGAATCTGCAAATAGTTTTTGAGCGTGTAGAACGTGTTTAATGTGTACATGGAGATAGCGGGTAATAACGTGTGTGTTACAGTTTGGAATACAACACCAAGTCGGTAATGGACCGTGCTTTATGTGACTTCAAATACATTTTCATTCAACGTCTTCCCTGCCTCCTGTGGACTTGTGAGTACATTGGGTTTCACAAGAAAAGTGGATTTAATTCAGTAGAACACGAGTCAAAACTAAGATACTTTGCAGATTAAGTGGCCTAGGAACTTGGAACATGGTGAAACGGCCACCATACTGTACTAACTTTTTCATGTGACAAACTGTCGAGTCCAATTCCTGCTCTTGGACCAGAATCCTTTACCGGAGGAGGAACCCGATCTGAACTGGATTCCTGTCAGGAACATGGAGGCTGAGCTTCAGAGTTTAGGATTATTTAGTGCAGTGTTTTCTCAACGTGGGGTCCGGGGACCACCAGGGGTCCTTGAGGGGGTTCCGAGGGGTCCCCAGGCAAATTGATGAATTGTTAAACTTCTGCATTATTTTGTTCACAAGAAGTTTACACAATTAGAAAATGTAGAAGAATGACTGTTTTGATCATAGTTTCTCTGTTATCTCTCTACCTACAATACAGATAGTCATGGGATTCTGGACAAAATCATATCTGACAATAAAAATATTTGCATATTTGGGCCCGAGACACAAAATCTCATCAAATGGGGGTCCGAGGCCCAAATGTGGACTAAATTAGGGGTCCTTCATATGAAAAAGGTTGAGAATCACTGATTTAGTGAATGTTAGTGTCTGTGCAGTACAGACCACACTGACACACATGGAGCTCCAGCAGTGTAAACAGACAGACCGGCAGCAGACCTCCAGACAGTTTGCATGCACAACCGCTTCCAGACGTACAGCGGCGTCTGTACTGCGTGTTCGTCTGTGGGCTCCGTGTCAGGACTTCCCTCCCGGTCTGGCGTCAGACCGGCCTGACATTTGGACCCGAGCTATTTCCGTCCGTCCAGCCGGAGCGCAGCAGGGCCGGGTCCGCACCGCCTCTGAGTCAGGGCTCCGGATCATGAGCAAAGTCTCGTCTCGCAACTGCGTCTGTGTGTGGGACGGTGTGGTGTCGACCTGCGTGAGAGAGTGTGTGTGTGAGAGAGAGAGTGTGTGTGTGTGAGACAGAGAGTGTGTGTGTGTGTGTGTGAGACAGAGAGAGTGTGTGTGAGACAGAGAGTGTGTGTGTGTTGGCTCATGTGCAAACCCTTGGCTTTCTAGTGGATGTTTTCTGACTTTAAATACTGTACAGTTTAGATGTCTGTGTGTGTGTGTGTGTGTGTGTGTGTGTGTGTGTGTTCTGCTGGCTCTGCCTTTCTGCAGAGACGAGACTCTGTTGTAACCCCAAGCATGAGTCAACGCTGAGGCTAGGGTGTGTGTGTGTGTGTGTGTGTGTGTGTGGGTTCAGATAAGGTGTGGAGTGACATTCCTACATCAGCTCTTGTTTGTCCTGTTACATATTTGGAGGATGTGTTTGTGCTGCACGCTATCTGCACATGACCGCCCCCCCCCCCCCTGCCTCGCCCCGCCCCCCCGCCTCGCCTCGCCGTGCCTCGCCTCGCCCCGCCGCCGCAGCTTGCACAACACACCAGACTGCTAGCTAGCGCTGCACATCTCTGCTAGCCTGCAGCCTGACTGCACACTAATGCTATGGTGAGGAGGGAAATTATACAGAGAGCAGGCTAATCCTAACCCTGCTGTGCGGTGATAGCTGGGTGCCGTCTCTCTGGCCAGACATTAAAGCCGACTTGTAAATAATATGAGTCTCAATGAAGCTATTATCCTTTCTCGCTTTTATTTTTTTTTAAGGCTATTTTTGGCATTTGATATCACACAGAAGAGAGAGAGGAAAGAGAGAGCAATGTTACATTGATCAGCTGTTTAAAACGACTAAACTGTTATATGAGGCTAAACTGAGGCTCCACAGGGTTTGACAGTGAAAGTTCAGTAACGTCTGCGTCTTCTGGGGTACATGACAAAGATAAAGCATTATCTTGAACACATGGACTTCTCTGCTGCATATTTTTGATATTTACAGCTGTGTATTGTTTGTTTAAATATGTAATAATGTAGTAATGTATGTAA
Source organism: Centroberyx affinis (assembly GCF_046629955.1). NCBI lineage: Eukaryota > Metazoa > Chordata > Actinopteri > Beryciformes > Berycidae > Centroberyx > Centroberyx affinis. The sequence goes on along the minus strand of NW_027282353.1, from coordinate 8,493 downwards.
GACTGGGCTGTACAGCCAAACAGATCCTGGGCTTTATGAGCAGAGACGCGGCGTTGAAATGACGTCTAGTGCTCAGTGACTGATGACATGCGACATGTGTCCCGAGTCATACCTATGTTCCCAAGGTCCTATGTTCCCAGGGTCCTATGTTCCCAAGGTCCTATGTTCCCAGGGTCCTATGTTCCCAAGGTCCTATGTTCCCAGGGTCCTATGTTCCCAGGGTCCTATGTTCCCCAGTTCTATATAGCACATAATGGGAACCTGAAAAAGTTCACAAAACCCACAAAATCTCCATTTACTGTTTTTTATTTTGTGGTCCAAAGGCCACATGTACCTTGCTGTTGAAAATCTCATCAAATCAAATCATCAAATCATCAAAAATAGGGTAAAATCTGACCCACAGAGAACATTGGTTTTTAATAGTATGGCATGCAGCAATAAAACATGCTGGGTAGTTTTATGGATCAAACCCCAGATTTGACCCGGAACACCACAGATGTAACTATTTTTTTTTAGAGACCTTCAAAATCAAATAAAATGATAATCGCTGTTTTTGTTGTGTTTATACAGCTGTTTTGAAGTCTTGTTCCAATAAAAAAAAAACTGGATAATATTTATGAAATATTTGAACTTGAAATGGGTCAAATTTGACCCGAACACAATAGGAGGGTTAATATGTGTTAACAGAATATTGAACTGGGGAACATAGGACCCTGGGAACATAGGACCTTGAGAACTTAGGACCTTGGGAACATAGGACCTTGGGAACATAGGACCTTGGGAACATAGGACCCTGGGAACTTCGGACCCAGGGAACATAGGACCCTGGGAACATAGGACCTTGGGAACATAGGACCCTGGGAACATAGGACCTTGAGAACTTAGGACCCTGGGAACATAGGACCCTGGGAACATAGGACCCAGGGAACATAGGACCTTGAGAACTCAGGACCCTGGGAACATAGGACCTTGGGAACATAGGACCCAGGGAACATAGGACCTTGAGAACTCAGGACCTTGGGAACATAGGACCCTGGGAACATAGGACCCTGGGAACTTCGGACCCAGGGAACATAGGACCCTGGGAACATAGGACCTTGGGAACATAGGACCCTGGGAACTTAGGACCCTGGGAACTTAGGACCCAGGGAACATAGGACCCTGGGAACTTAGGACCCAAGGAACATAGACCCTGGGAACTTAGGACCCAGGGAACATAGGACCCTGGGAACTTAGGACCCTGGGAACTTAGGACCCAGGGAACATAGATACGCTCCCCCCATCTTACTTTCCTGAACTGAAGTGAGATTGTTTAGGAGATTTCCCTCTTCCTGTTCCTCTGCTCTGCTGTAGCATCACCTCCCGGTTTAGAGAGTGGATCCAGCATCTACTGAAGGCCAGTGGGGGGATTGGGGGGAGGTGGTGGGTTGGGGTGTTGGGGGGTGGGGGGTAGGGGGTGTTGTGGTCAGATCCCCTCCCTCTGCTGCTGGTGAGGAAATAGGAACAGCATGGAGGAGGGTGTGGACTGTGGTGATGGTGGTCGGGTTAGGGGAGGTTTGGGCAGCAAGGAGTGTCTTTAGGGTTTGGGTGGGAGTGGTGGGGTGGGGAGCGGGGGTGGTGGGGGGGGGGGGGGGGGGTAAAGAGAGAGGGGTGGGTTGGGACGGGGTCAGGGCGCCTGTGGTGGTGGAGAGGGTCTATTTTTGTCCTGTTTGCCCCCACATCTAACCAACAGAAAGAGAGAGGACTTGACTTGGGCCTGGCTTTGTGATGGTAATGGAGGCACACGCTGCAGACAGGGGGGGAGGGAGGGGGGGTAAAAGGGAAGGGGGGGCGAAGGGGGGTGTGTGGTGCACAGATGGGGTCGCGGCGGGGTCGTGCCACAGGCTGGGTGGCATTGTTTGACTTGGCATTGTTCTCTCCTGGAGCCAAATTTGTCCTTTAATGAAGCAGTTTGACCCCCAGCCTGCTGGAGCGGAGCAGCTCAGCTCAGGCTGTGTTTCACTCAGACTGCAGCGTGTTGAGGGCAGATTGGAGTTTAAGATCTACAAACATTTTGCGGAGGCAGAAATAATCTCATTGGCTGAGTCTCAGTGGGCGGAGCCAAAGAAACACAGTCCAGAGTGCAAGTTAGCTAACTGGCAAACTTGAATGAGCTCTGGTCAGGAAGGAACTCTGGTCAAAACATTAAGAAAAACTATAAATGGCAATGACTTTGTTTCATTGCTGTCATTGATGTTGAAGGTCAGCAGCTAGCTAACTAGCTTACCTAGATCAGTGGTTCTCAATGTGGGGTCCGGGGACCACCAGGGGTCCTTGAGGGGGTTCCAGGGGGTCCCCAGTAAATTGATGAATTGTTAAACTTCAGCATTAATTAATTTACAAGAAGTGAACACAATTAGAGAATATAGAAGAATGACTGTTTTGGTCATAGTTTCACTGTTATCTCTCTACCTACAATACAGACAGTCAGGGACTTCTGGACAAAATCATATCTAACAATAAAAATATTCTCAGATTTGGGTCCAAGAGACAAAATCTCATCAAATGGGGGTCCGTGGCCAAAATGTGTACTGAATTAGGGGTCCTTGATATGAAAAAGGTTGAGAATCACCGACCTAGATAACTTACTATGGGTAGATTGTATTGTTTCAGTTAGCAGCAGAGCGCTAGGCTTCATATTAGCTTCCTCCTCTTTACCTCTTGTCTTTTCTCTGAGCTTCATGTATCCAACCAACACTCCACATCCTGAGAAATGACAACAAGCCAAATCCTGTCTCTTTTGTAGCCTTGTTGCTTTGTAAAGCAGCTTAACAGTGAGCGCTGACTCAGGGTGTGTGTGTGTGTGTGTGTGTGTGTGTGTGTGTGTGTGTGTGTGTGTGAGAGAGGGGGTTAGTTTCATTGTCATCCTCCAGCAGAGCGGAGGCCTGTAAAGTTGGGAGCGTGCCAGTGAATGAAACCAAACCCCGGCCTCCCCATCGCCCCGGCAGGGCGGTGAATGCAGCGCGCCACGCCACACGCCACCGGGGACGAAGCAGGTGTTGTCCCAGCTGGAGGGGACGGACACACACACACACACACACACACACACACACACACACACACACACACACACACACAGGAGATCAGTTGGTTTCTGTGTCTGAAACAAAGAGCGACAGCTTTCTGGATCGGGAACCAACGGTTAGCGCGGCGCTGTGTCATTATGTGGGCGGGACTTCAGGTGGAATTATTCTCTGGTTCAACTGCCAATCAAACCCGTCGTCAGGGGCTACAACTCGTTTGGCCAGGTAACCTTGGCAACAGTGAAGGATTGTTGTCCATGCAGTGAGTTTTCATTACACCTGGAGTATCATGTAAGACACAAGAGACAAAGGAAAAGACAAAGATAAAATATAAACAAACATGGCCGTCCTGCAGCTTAACGAGCTAATTAACAAACTTCATTTAAACAAATGTTAGTTATGATGGTTAGTCTGCTAACTGCAAACCTGTAATAAAGCTGCATGTTTTCTCACTGTTGACTGACACTACACTGGATTTTTCCACCATGTTGAGAAGGTTAAAGGTCATTGCACCATAACTCAGAAACTCAGGTAGTAAGGCAGGTAGTCAACTTTGAATAGCGTTCATATCAATTTTCCAAGTAGCAAATAATTTTTTCCACTATATCTGATAGCATGTAAATTAGTCATGAACTGAGAGTTACAGTCTCATCTTCAGGCAACATGTTGATTAATGTGAAAATCATTTTTTAAAGCTGCAAGCTGCAAACTGCAACTTTTTCTCCCTGAGACAGGAAGTGTACTGTTAGCCCCGCCCTCCTCCCCCTCCCCACCACTTGTCAGTCATCTTGATGATGTCATCAGGAAAGCCATCTGACACTGATGTTCACCGTGTGTCTGAACGTTTAGCTTCACTCTTCCTGGGTTTCCTGGTTTTTATTGAGAATATAGAAAAGATCCTGTTTGTTTATTCTTACTTTAAAGTTAAATGTTACTCATTTGTGCCTAGATCAATTAAAATTTTAAATAATGTTGCTTTAGGCTGCAGGGGTTGTGCGATAGCTTCATGGTGTTCTTGTCACTGGTTGTGAAATATGTGCAATATGTGCAATATGTGTAATATGTGTAATATGCGTAATGTGCAATATGTGTAATGTGCAATATGTGTAATATGTTCAATATGCGTAATGTGCAATATGTGTAATGTGTGCAATATGTGTAATATGTGCAATATGCGTAATGTGCAATATGTGTAATATGTGTAATATGCCTAATGTGCAATATGCCTAATGTGCAATATGTGTAATATGTGCAATATGTGCAATATGTGTAATATGTGTAATATGCCTAATGTGCAATATGTGTAATATGTGCAATATGCATAATGTGCAATATGTGTAATATGTGCAATATGCATAATGTGCAATATGTGTAATGTGCAATATGTGTAATATGTTCAATATGCGTTATGCGTAATATGTGTAATATGCCTAATGTGCAATATGTGTAATATGTGCAATATGTGTAATATGTGCAATGTGTAATATGTGTAATATGCCTAATGTGCAATATGTGTAATATGTGTAATATGTGTAATATGCCTAATGTGCAATATGTGTAATATGTGCAATATGTGTAATATGTGCAATATGCGTAATGTGCAATATGAGTAATGTGCAATATGTGTAATATGTTCAATATGCGTAATGTGCAATATGTGTAATATGTGCAACATGTGTAATATGTGCAATATGCGCAATGTGCAATATATGTAATATGTGCAATATGTGCAATATGCGTAATGAGCAATATGTGTAATATGTGCAATATGCGTAATGAGCAATATGTGTAATTTGTGGTTGTGATTTGCTACAGTATGTGTTGCTTAGTTTTATGTTGTTTGTTTTTTACTATTACTACTATGGAGGCAGTTATATGTGTGCAGCATTTGAGTCCAAGACAAATTTCCCCACAGGGACAATAAAGTATATTGTATTGTATATTGTATTGTATTGTATTGTAAATAAGTTGCATATTGCAGCTTTAATGTGTGCAGTGAAAACCATCAAGGCTGCAAATGAGACAGAAGTGAGTGTCCTTCCAATATTCCTGCAACCACAGAATCCCATATCAAAGCAGCTTTAACTGGAAGACTAAACCACTAAAAAGAAAAAAAGGAACAACTCTTGGCAGAAAGAATAAACATCTGAACACTGAAACGCTTCCTCGGCCGATCCAGGAGACAGACGTGAAGCAGATTCCCAGAAGGCAGTGCAGCGGAGGGGAAGACCATGATCTGGCCTGGGATCAGATCAGAGCAAAGTGGCCGTGCTGTTCTGCATCAGAGGTTCGTTCCTCTGACTCACATGAGCGAGGCGTGAAGAGCAACCTCAGCCTCGCCCGACATGAAAGACTGCAGAGAGGGAGAGAGAGAGAGGGAGAGAGAGAGTGTGAGAGAGAGAGAGGGGGAGAGAGAGAGAAAGAGAGGGGGAGAGAGAGAGAGAGAGGGAGAGATGTTTTGTTCTTGTCTTTTCTCCAGATGACTGACTCCATCTTGCTGTTTGTCCTGTTGTCTTTGATCTGGCTGGAGGTTTAGGAGGTTTATGATGTTTTCTTCTTCTTCTTCTTCTTCTTCTTCTTCTTCGTGTCGCGGCTGTCGTGTCACGGGAAGCCGCTCCGAGTTTCGTCTGAACGTTTGAGTGTTTGTCTCTCCGGCTCTCACGCACCCTCAGACCGACGCCGCTTCGCCTCAAACGCACCCCGAGTTGTTTGTGCCCCGGAGCGCCGGTCTGCTCCTCCCGCCCAAAAACCCTGCTGGCTTTGATCTGAGCTGCAAAACAACTGCCTGCCTGTCTGCCTGCCTGGCTCAGTTGGGACTCATCCAGATCACAACTGGTGTTTAGTATTAATTACTTCTATAAGGAGCAAGTCGACCTGCTGAGATAAACAGTCAGCAGGAAGCGTTCAGTAAGTCTCTGTGGCAGTTAAACCCAGTCTGCTGTCTATATGCAGTTTACAGTCTGTATTCTGTCCTGTCTGACTGCACCGAACCCATCAGACTAATTCCTGGATATTTGTTGCACTTTCTGACTACGGTGACCGGACGTCCCGGTTTGTCCGGGATCGTCCCGGTTTCAAGATGGGTGTCCCGAGTCCTGACAAATGTCTGTAAAACACTAAAATGTCCCAGTTTTCAACATTCACTACCAACTCAAGTTTTCAGCGCTTACATAGACGTTTATCATGTTCTGTCTTGCTCATTATTACCTAACCCAATCAAAAAACATAAACAATGCACCATGCGTCTGAATTCAACACTGATTTGTCTGTATGTGTGTCAATCAATCAATGTGTTGTTGTCAAGGCTGTTGCCTCTGACGCTGTGGCTCTGTCTGACAGAATCTGTCAGTACGCTAACGGTTAGCTGTCAGGCTGAAGAGAAAGTCGGTCTTTTCTAAAGACTCCAGAAGGTTTACTCTTTTCTTCCTGAAGTAGCAACCAAAACGCTGTGTTTGTGCGAGACAAAACATCATTTTTGGTTTGCTGAGGCTGTCCATGGTGTTAAAGGTGCAGTCAGTAGGTGAGCTGAGCGCTGAAATAATTGTCCCCCATCCTGATGAAAACGCCTGTGGTGCGGCATAAGCACATACATGTGCACGTGCATGAGCGTGCGGGACACTTAAGGGTCCCGGTTTGGGGGTTTGAAAATGTGCTCACCCTATTTCTGACTCAATATTGTGAAAGTAAAACCTTTAAATTAAACTGAAACCGATTTGTCACGCTGCATTCAAGTGATGTCGGGTCGTACTTTTCTCAGAGTCTGGAAAGCGTCACAACTCGGCTGAGTAGTCTGAGTAGTTTGCGTTCATGTGCTTTATGGTCGGAAAATTGGAGAAAAGACGTACGATATCCCGCAGAACGTTTCCTCGACTGTTAACACACTGCCGGCCTTCTAGGCTAACATTAGCAATCGAGCTAGCGATAGCCTAGCTAGCAAGCGATCGGCAGTTATTTCAGGGATTCTGAATGTAAGTTTACCACAGGAGACTGAACGCTGTAGCACTAGTTATCAAGGAATATCAGTGTCTTTTAAATTTGTACTTAGCTTTATTACCTCCACCAAGGAGGTTATGTTTTCGGTGTCGTTTGTTTGTTTGTTTGTCTGTTTCTGACACACCTGGCTCCGGACCCTAACTGTTTAAAATGATTATGGGGCCCAAGTCACAGCCTCTATTGACATCGGGGGCCCTAAACACTATTTCTTTTGAAACGGAGCCCCAACCACAATTATTAAACTGCCACCTATTGACTGTATGTTTATGAGCAATGCATTTAGTGAATATCATCCAACTAAGACACAGAGCACTTATTATATACTGGTGGGGCAGGGGGTCTAGGTACAGACATAATCAAACCTTTTCAATTAATTTCAACATTTAACAACTTTTTTGGGTCCTTCATTCTCGCCACCTGTCACCTCGCCCCCTTAAAGCCACAACCTGCAATCCAAATGTAAAAGTGAAGCCCCACCACCTGAAACTAAAGCTTTCCTTGGGGTTGGACAAATGTTTTCACTCTCAAATTGAATAAGTGAGCGCTAGATAGAAGGAATGGCAGTTTGTAACAGCTGAGAGAGAGAGAGAGAGAGAGAGAGAGAGAGAGAGCGAGAGAGAGAGAGAGAGAGAGACTTTACTACAATATCCGACATGTCTTTACTGGCTTTTGACTGATTTGTAGAACTACATTTTCTCCATTTTGGAACTGTTTTTTGTTGTAATAGATATTGATAATTATATATTATAATGTAGTTTATATAAAAAATAAAGTAGTATTGTATTCTAATATATAAAAAGTGGTAGATATAAAAAATAAAGTAGTATTGTATTCTAATATATAAAAAGTGGTAGATATAAAAAATAAAGTAGTATTGTATTCTAATATATAAAAAGTGGTAGATATAAAAAAAGAAAATACATATGTACTTTTGTGTAGTATATGTTTTCACACCAATACAACACATGTTCAGTACTTATAAATATTGGTGTCACCTCATTATGGTTTGAATGGATAAACTAAACTGAGGAGAGAGAGAGAGAGAGAGAGAGAGAGAGAGAGAGAAACCATGCTGAGTCTGAGGGCGAGAGACACTGACACTAAGTGGGGGGAGGGGGGGTCTTTAGGTTCACGTGGTTCCTGCTGTAGAGATTAGTTTCACCACAGGAGGTTCAGGTAACATTAACATTAACATGATTAACTGGATTAACTCACCTGACCTGTGTCTCTCATTTACATTTCAATCCTCTCCTCCTCCGCTGCTCAAACAGTAACACAGAACATCTTGTTCACAGTGTAAATAGTGAAATTATATGTAATTCTATTAATTGCTTTATATATCTTTTTTAAATGAAATAACTTTTTTACAAGACATTAAAAGATGCAGATGCAGCTTTTGTTTATATTTTCATGGTTATTTTATACATTAAAAAGTCAC